>NC_083460.1:32246310-32376310 GCF_030014155.1 Tachysurus vachellii
AGAAAAGATATAGAGATCGACAGACAGAAAGAGAGACGAAATAAGCAAACAGACAAAGAGACAAAAAGACAGACAGATAGATGAACAGTGAGACAGACAAACAGAAAAACATGGACACAGATGGTGAGACAAACAGACAGACAACAGTACATTAACAGAGCAGCTCAGGGGAGTCCACATTCTTTACTCCTCTGAATCAGAGGTTTTAGCATCTCTGCTTGTGTCCAAAACCGCTGCCTAAAGTGCAGTAGGGTACTAATTTAGTGCCCTAATTAAGATTCTTTCATGAAGGGTGCTAAATCATGTTTGTGTAAAGAGCAAACTGAGGACACAGAAACCTTTACACAAATGCTGAATCAGCTTTAAGACACTGATCTGGACTTTATACTGTAAATGACAGAGGAAAGGGAAAGAAAAAAGAAAGAAATGCAGAAGAAAAAGTTCACATGAAAGTAAGAAACTATTCAAGAAGAACATAAAACAGCATGTTAAAGAATAAATAAATGAACGAAAGAAAGGGGGAAGGCAAACTAAACAGACTGAGAGTGGAGAGAGTGGAGAGATAGCTAGAGAAAGAAATCAAGACAAATTTGCTTAAATTATATTAAAGTTAAATGTAAGAAATAGATAACTATAGAGATAAATAACAACTAAAAATAAATGAGTAAAAATGTACAAAACAATAATTGAAGAGGAATAACCAAAAAAAAATGTAAAAAAGCTTTGTTGAACGTTAACGAGTCACACTTCTCTGCAGTGAAGGCGATGCTGGGGACAGTCAGGGGAAACATTTATGAGTTTAAACTTTACTTTTTATGTTTAGTCATGATTTTTTGTGTGCATGAAGTTTATCCCCCATGTGAAAAGTCACAAATAAATCCTCTACATGTGGTTTGAGTTACTTAGTACCAAATCATGATGTCCCAAACACACACACTCACACACACACACACGATTAGATTAGGATGATGAAGTATGTGGCAAAATTCTGGAGGAATGAAAAACAGAAAATGAAAATACAGAAAATATATATATATTTTTAGATTCTTTGTGATGCTTTGACAGAACATCTGCTCAACAAAACGCTTCTGCAGCATGATCCACAAAGACCATAAAGGTCAGAGGTAAAGAACATTTCAATGTCAAGGTGAACTTAAAAGAAGCAAAGCAGGATCTGACCTTTCCTCACATTGTAATAAACCCCATGAACTCAGCTGGAGTGAGAGAAAATCGGCTTTCTCAGAACAATTTTAATTACTCCGAACAGGAGCAACAGGGAAAAAAATCCAACATCCTCCAAAACAATGTGGCGTCGTTTTGGAAAAACATCTGTGGCAAAGGTCAAGGTCAGCAATGCAATTTATAAGAACCATGACTTTTTAGAAATAAAGCGATAAAGATCATTTCACACATTTGTTCACATAATCAAACAAACCAAAGAGCAAAAATACCAAACAAACAAATAAGAGGTCTAATTTATTTGTTAGTCAGAAATAAAACAACGGCATTTTCCAAACGAACATTCACAAAGAGCAAACAGAAAAGACAAATAACAGAAAACCTAAAGCTCGTAGAACACGATACTGCCACAAAATACATGATTGAATGATTATTTATATAACTAATTTAGCATATTTTAATCACTGACACTGATTGAGCTTGAATTAAGCTAAAAAAACTGACTGCTGTGTCACATTACAATGTGTTACACATTAATTATGATATGTATCAGTGTACTGTTTGTCACTGATTTGCAAATCTGACAAACAGTACAAACATGACAAACAGTACACTGATACATATTAGTGTACTGTTTGTCATGTTACTGTAACTCCTACATCTACCACCGCATTGTTTACAGTTTTTCTCAGTTGCTTTGGAGCATTTCTTGATTCATCCTTAAGATTTGCAAATCAGTAAGTGCATTCTCAAAACTATGTGTACAAACAGCACAATACATTGGATTTCTTGCAAAAGCCTGTTTTTTGCTCAAAATCCTTAGTACTTCTCTTTAAAGTAAGTATTTGTGTCGAAGAAATATCATTGCCATCAAAATAACAAGTCATTTTATCATTGTTTACGAACAAGATAGTCAAAATGTTTAGTCATTTTTTCAATATGACAATGCTTTATTTTAGTATTTCCTGATGTAAACTATGTTTTGGAGTACAAGTATTGCAAATGCACGAGGCTGAATTTCTTCTAAGTGGCAACTATGAATTTCAACAGCACATATTTACACATTACTGTATGTGGGATATTGATTGTAAGAGACTAGACAGGATTCACACTTTTTTATTTTTCTTTACAAGTGGACTGACAAAAAAATTACAATATAATGTCATTGTGATAGAAAATAAAAATACACAAATTAAAATTCCAAAAGGTAAACAAAGGAAAACACTTCTTAGGCAGAACTGCGCATGCTGCACTATACAGTGTAATCTGTCTCTACCCCCTGATGTCCCAGTCTGTCGGGCCACAGATTTTCATCCACATCACAACAGATATCATCCCTTACAATACAGCGTGGAAAAAAATCTTCTGGAATGTCTTAACCAGCCTCTGCAGGCTTCCGCTGTGATGTCCTCACATGCTGCATCCATGGCAGCCAGCAGGGTCATCTGAGTATGTGGCTGGCAATCATAGACCTTCCACCTCCATGCTGAATAGAACGCCTCGATTGGGTTGAGGAATGGGGAATAGGGTGGGAGAAATTGCATCAGCATTCTGTTATGGGTCAGAAACCATTGCTTGATGGTGTTTGAGTGATGGAAATACATCACTACCACTAGTATCACTTTGGTAAATCATCTCGAAATGGACCCCTCTCATCATCAGGGATGAGAGCCCTATAGAGGGTCTCTAAGAAGGTGAGGAGATGCTGTGTGTTGTATAGGCCTATAAGGGGAATATGAGATAGCACACCATGCTCTGACATAGCAGCACACATAGTGATATTTCCTCCCCGCTGGCCTGGCAAATCAACAGTAGCTATGTGGCTGATGACATTTCAACCACGTCTTCTGCTTTTGCTCAGATTGAAGCCAGCCTCATCCACATATATAAAGTTGTAAGGTGGTCCACTTGACTCCAATTCCATTATAGGCTACGACCCAGAAGATACCCAATTAGTTATGCACATTCATTTCATTTCACAAGATACAGTTATATCAAATGTACACATATTACATGTTTTTTCCTACAGATATAGCAAATGTACATAGGTCACACATGCTGTATTATATATGTCACTATAAGATGAAGTATGCCCATAGATGTATTACCTGTACATACTGGTACTGTTGCTCCTTCACGCTGTCACCATTCCTTTGAAATGGTACACATTTACGGCATTTAGCAGACACCCTTATCCAGAGTGATTTACAATATACTTAAATTTATACAGCTGAGCAATTGAGAGTTAAGGGCCTTGGTCAGGGGCCCAGCAGTGGCAACTTGGTGGACCTGGGAGTAGACCTCATGACCATCTGATTGGTAGTCCAACACCTTAACCACTAGGCTACCACATCCCATTGACAACTGGTTTAACCATTTCGCACTCAATGACTTGTGCAATGAACTGATGCCTAAATGTTTTGGTGTTCAGACCATTTAGGTGAAACCAGTATAATACATTTTGATCAACATGACATAAACAACTGATAATGTAGGAAACAGCAGACACTTGTACACAATCCATTAAATGATATACCAAAGCATTCGCAATTTGATCAAAGCAACAAGAAAGGTCCTTATGATGAGCACAAATGACTAAATGATGTGAAGGTTGAACAAGTAGTTTTGAGAATTTAATTTCTGATCTTAGAAATGTTCCAAAGCGACTGAGAAAAACTGTAATTAAACTTGATATATATTCAACTGTTTTCTTCATTTTTAAAAAACATATTGAGCATCGCATACGTCATGTGAAACTTTTTGCATTATCAATATACTGTATAATTAGACTCTTTGAACAGGAATTCTTAAAGGTCTTTGTGTTATTTGAAGAGAAGAGGAAGTAAGTCTGATAGTCAAACCCAGAAGCTAAAAAGAAATAAGAGAAAAAAGAATAATAAGAAAGAAATGCAAAAAGAAATGACAAAAAAAGAAAAAGAAATTAAACAAAGAAAGAACAAAAGGAAACAAAAAACAAAAGCAAAAAATAAAGATAGATAGATAGATAGATAGATAGATAGATAGATAGATAGATAGATTAAAAGAAAGATAGATAGATAGATAGATAGATAGATAGATAAATAGATAGATAGATAGATTAAAAGAAAGAAAGAAAGAAAGAAAGAAAGAAAGAAAGATAGATAGATAGATAGATAGATTAAAAGAAAGAAAGATAGATAGATAGATAGATAGATAGATAGATAGATAGATACAGTAGATTAACAGAATGATAAAGAAGCAAGAAAATAAAGAGGAAAGAATATCGATAAGTCAAAAATGAAAGCAATTAAGCATGAAATTGAGACGTTGTTTCAGTAATATCAGCTCAGTAAATACCTGACCTAGTGAAAAGCAGAATGTTCTACATGTGTGCGGTTTACTATAGTGAATATGATAAATAAGAAATAAAATGCTTTATTATATACCGGTCTTTTAAACAGAGCAGTGCTAGAGGTGGGTATGGATAAATTACACTGCCTCAGGATGTGGACCCCTGATACTTTATACAATTATATGATATCATAGATGGGATTTTTTCCTGTGAACTTGGCTGACAAAAATATATTACAAAATCTTTTGTTATATAAACAACAGAATACTGGGAAGAAACAGAAAAGACTAAATCTGAGTTATTTGGTCCACAGACATAACCAAGCAAACGCAGAGGAGACATGGTTTTTACACGAGTCTAAACAAAATAAAAATCCAGCAGTTTGCAGTTTTCTTTTTGCCACGAATCACTGAACCATGAATCACAGAACTGCAGGAAGGAAAACCACGACATGGAGAGAACTGACGTGTTTATATGTGTTCATCTGTATGGTGGATAAACTGTCAACGGAGCCTGATGAGGCCTGAGCCCTCACACATCGACTGGCTAACCCGAGCTGTGTCCAGATATCCCCTCGGATTCTACAGAAGCAGTGATTTTAGGAATGTTTGTTCTTAAGGATCCTCGGGGACTTTTGCGCCTTTTGGCTCTCCAGAGATCCTCCTTATGGCAACAACACAGAATAATAAATAAATAAATAAATAAATAAATAAACAAAACTCAAGGAAGATAATGTTATCACCCTGAATGTGATTACGTTATTGTAATAGTTCTTCTCCAGCATTTTTTTTTCTTAAGTACAACAAAAAATTCAAAAGAATACAGTTTATTATTAAAGGATGATGTCACACTTTTTATGTGGCAGCTATAAACGTTCATTTTCTTACTTGTGTTTATTTTGTTTATCTCTCTTGAAGTTAATAAGACTCCATTATACAGTTAAAAGCCATGAAGAGAGCCATAAAAAAACAGATTATCGTTTGTGTTACCGAAAAATAGCAAAGTGTAAACTTTTATGTGCTGAAATTACAGCTTTACCTCTAAAGAGAGACTCCGTCTACATTTTCCAACTTTTTTTTGATACCTTTTAACCCTACATCAGGATAGAGGAACGCATTATTGTAGTGCTTCCTGGTGGGATACTGATTTTTTCTTTGTTTAACTTTAATTGTAATAGATTAGCTCAATAACTGAATTATTTATTTCTTCAGTATTTGGAAATGTTATGCTGATGTGGGTGGTGCACACAAACACCAAAAGTCTCAGAACTTTCTGAAAAGCAGACTACGTGCAATTATGAATCATGTTAAATAAATATGATCCAGTGAGCCAATCAAAACACTGAAATCAGTGTCATGTCTGGGATTTTATTCATTAGCAGTTGTTATACAAACAGCTCAGTTAATTACAGTACACAGTGTATCCCACTGAACACACAACTAAAGACAAGCTAATCCGGGTTCACTGTTGTTGTTTTTCTATCAACTGATCAGATCTTTCTTCCAAATCCAGATATCCGCAAAGTGCAGACAGGATTCAACTTGTTGAGACAGACTGAAATTTTAAATTCTTGAAAATGGTGAAGCTGTGAATTCCAGAGGTGATGCTGTGATGTGTGTGTATGTATGTGTGTATGTGTGTATGTGTGTATGTACTGTATGTGTGTATGTGTGTATGTATGTATGTATGTGTGTATGTGTCTATCTATCTATCTATCTATCTATCTATCTATCTATCTATCTATCTATCTATCTATCTATCTATCTATGTACTGGGGAAAAAAGAAAGAAAGAAAGAAAGTTTTATTTTAGTTTTATATATTTTATTTTGTATATTTTATGTGTATGTGTATGTGCATGTTTGGGTAAACAAAGAGCATCCTCTGTCTCTCCTTTGCCCCACTTAATCCCACTTTGTTAAAATATAAATGTGAAAAATTGTAGTATAAAAGACAGACTGGATGCGGATGATTGAATATATATTTCACTGTGCACTCAAATGTATTTTACAAAGATTTTGATGTCTTCTGAAACAAATACAGACAAAGGTAAAAATAAAAAGACAAAAAAATAAACAATAAAGAAATGAAAAAAGATAAAAAAATATTATGAAGGAAAGTAAGTAAGAAAGAAAGAAAGAAAGAAAGAAAGAAAGAAAGAAAGGAATAACAGATTGTTGTGGTTATGATGATTTACTTAAAAAATGTAATAAAGATATATAAAAGCTCACGAGCAGAAACAGAAGCACAGAAGCAGGTTTTATGTTATATTTCTCTGCCTCTTTGATCCTTGATGAAATTTGAATTACAGACACATGCTGAGAGTCACAAATTCTGTGTGTGTGTGTCCCCCTGTTTTTAATTAAAGCAGCCACTTACACAGCACACACGCATGCTTACACACACACACACACACACACACACACACACACACACACACAAACAGAGCATCAGTCAGTGGCAAGCATCTAAAAAGTTCCTACATCACCTTGTGTTCAACTAGGAGACCTGCAGCACACATGTGTGTGTGTGTTTGGGTGTGCTTGTGTGTTGTGTGGACCTTTGTCTAGTTATGTACATTTTCTTAGCTTAATACATTTTAAAAATTTACTTGTATGTTAATACAATGTAAAATGACATAAGTGGAATGTGTGTGTGTCAGATGGCTGTTGTGTTTTTTACGATAATTAAAAGTAGAAGAACATTGTACTCTGTGAGCTAAACGAATATATTTATCCTCTCATCACAGCAGCTGGAGACGTGACAGTGGTTGAGCTTTTGTCTAAGGATTACACGTGACTTGTGTACAAACAATACAGAAGTTTATCAATTCTCATACTGACTGAACACAAAAAGAAACACAACCCTTTTGTTCCAATCAGCTCCATAAATGAATTAATAGTGAAATAATATAAAAGTTATTCCTTTAACTGCATGAATCATTCTCCATTTGACTCATTCTTTTTAATGAACATATTGAATCAATTTTGATAATCAAGATATGTTTCAGAGAAACTAAATCAAATGCAAAAAATGTGATTTTGTTATAGACTATGGAGTTAATTCTGTGAGAATGTTTCAAATAAAATAGAAAAACCGAGAAGCAAAAACAATTTCTATTCATTCACAATCTTATTACACCGGTATTTGCAGTGATTATTCTTTATTTGCAGATTTTTCTAATGTAATTTGCTTATGTAATATGTTCTTTCTGATTTTTCTTGATTTTTCTTGGGGCTTGTTTTTAAAAGGAGCCATTTAACTTAAAGCTCTACTGACCAGCTGATTTTGGAGTGCCTTCCTTCCATCAAATTGGGAAGCACCTACACATTAAACATTTCATTCCAAGTTTTCTGTTTCCACTTTCTGCCATACCAATATCTCCTCATTATTAAAACGTCTACGAAATAGAACAATTTCATAAAAGTAAGTGTAACATATTATTATAGTATTACAGAAATGGTGCATTCCATAATCTGAAATGATGATCCATAAGGAGTATTCCTACAATATATAACATTTATGTTTAAATGTAGTTGCCAGCTTATAGATTTGTGAGACGTTTTTGTGAATGGATATACAGTATAATGGTGTAGCACAATAGCTTCATGGTATCATTTATAGGATGATAAAGAAATGACTTTTTTTTTTATTTTTTTTAATCATATTTTCAATGCAACTTTAATGCATGTAGTAGATGTGGCTAACTTTCAAAGCACCTCCCAATACAGAATCAGTTGAAAATCAGGATTTATGATAAAGAATATGAATCAAATGAATTAATTCATGTTGGAAAGAGTCATTATGCATTTGATTCAGTTCTTATAAAGAGTTTTGAGTCTTGATTCTGTAACACAGATGTTCAACAATTTTTTCCCATTAGTGCACATAACAAAAAGGGAAGATATTCCACATGACACTTTCCCTGTTTGTCCAGAAGATGGCAGACGTGCTTTTGACATGAATTTGGTAAAAATGCAAACGTGAACTCTTTTAAAGCCTGTTACTGTTCAGTAAGGTGAACTTTATTAGTGCACACTAACAAGATCAGTGTAAATTCTTAGTTCACAATAACAAGGGAATGATGGGAATAACATCCTGTGATGCTTGTGATGGCTAAATGACAAATATGTTGAAATCTTCATGAGAGCAAAACACCATTCTCTCATTCTGGTGCACTGCTAAAGACTTTTTACATTTCATCATGAAACAGCCTGATGTCTAGATGTCATTCTTTGCAGAGTCCTGGTATATTCCTGCAGTTTCTGAGTATTCTCAAATTTGTAGCTCATTATGAGTCATGGGTATGCCCATTTTATTTGTTTCTCTTTATAACAATCTTTTCTTTTAAACATTTAAATAAGCATATTTCAAATATCTATTGTGAAAGTAAAGATGGAGTTTATTAGTGCATAACTGCTTTGTCATTACAGAATCTCAAATTTGGTGTGATAAGGTTGGACCAGGGTATACAGTACTAGAAGATTCAGGAAAGAAAAGAAAACTATCCATGAAAATCCATAAAGTTTCTCAAACTAGTCCACACCTCTCTACAATTGTTCTTTCACTGAGCTCTCTTATTGGCTGTTAACTGTGTTGGGCTGTTGTAAATATTTAGATTAACATCGCAACTTTAATACATGAAAACTGTAGGAAAATATAAGTTCATAGTGCATCTGAATTGATTTCAAGGTTTCAACAACAACAAGCAACAGGGTTCGGGGTTTGATCAGGATATGATGTGCAATGATTTTTATGAAGCTGTACCGTCAATTGCCTTCCTAGCAAACTCCAATTTCTTCCTTGTTCAGCATTGCAACAACATTTTTATAGACCAATTCAGCCACGATTAGAGTTTTATTACCATTTAATGACTATTGCACTAATGTCCACAGGCTTCATAAAAACTCTTATCAGTCTGATTTAATCTCTTATCTGCAGATGGCTCGTAATTCTCGCTTGGCAGGTTTTATAGACATTAAAATGTTTGCTGTTGTGTAATACAATTATATAAAGAACTGCAAGAGAAGCTAAAGAAGAGATACACACATACACACACATGCACACGCACACACACACACACACACACACACACACACACACACACACACACACACACATACACATATGCAGTGACACAGAGGAAACTGTATGCCATGTAAAGATGGCCACAGGCATTTCTCCACTTATTGAGTTTCCTTGATGGTAAACAGAAAACTTTATTGTCAGTGTTTCCAAACTCTAAAAACCCCACCTCCAAGTTTCCTTTTAAGTGTACTAAGATGGTTGTAAACTGTCTAAGGCTCCAGGAAAGTCCAATTTGCTGGGTCAGGTGTGTGTGTGTGTGTGTGTGTGTATGTGTGTGTGGGCGAGTGGGGTTGGTGTCTGGTGACGAGGCATTACTGTGCTTTGATTTTATGCTCCAATTCATCCTGTATGAAAAGAGGAAACGGGAGCTAATTGAGCAGGGCAGCTTGGCTGTTAGCTATTGTGTGTGATTGTGATTTGTTAATCACTGAGGCAAAGCAGTCTTTAAAGGGACACTGTTTTATCACTCACTCCCAGCTTGCCGGAAACACACAAAGTCATATTAAGTGAAATAAATAAAACAAACTTTTATCTGTAGTGATGGTTTATAGACATGAGCCAGAACCTTTCTTACATGATTGATATCAGTTATGATATTAATGTATACAAACTTCTCCAGCATGTCACAGAAGTTCATTGAAGGGCCAGATATAACATCATGCAGTACTCAAAGTGACCAGAGGTTGTGCTAATGTCCATTCATCTCTTTCGATGCTTGACAGCAATTTGGTTTGGTCAGTACAAGGACTGAGGCCACCCATTATCTTATTAAGCTGAGGTATGTACTGTACTTACCCATGTTTCAGAACCTCCTCAATGTACTCATCACTGGCTTGGTTTCTTTGGCAGAAAGGGGGCAGATACGGTTGTGAGTAGATGGTGAGGGGGAAGGATGCTTAGGTTAGCTTTGTTAAACATTTCCTGGAATACCTAGTACACCAAAGAATTTCCACCTTGGATTTGCTCTCATCAATTAAACTGAATGCTGTCAGTAGCGCAGTAGATGAAGTGCAGGTTGTTTTTTCTTGCAGTCCAGGAGACCTGTGGGTTGCAGGTGTGCATCCAAGGATGCCCAGCACAACTTAAAACTTGGTAGTGATGGTGTTGAGCAGTGAAATGCATTGTTGGTGCATAGGTACTGACATAAAGAGCGAGAGGTTTAGTATGGTGGGTTATAGACCCTCTTTCTTTGGTCAGGGGGTGTTGAATGGCTGAGAGGGCAGGATAAGTCTTTCTGAGGTCAAGGTCTAAAAATGGCCTTATAAGTCTAAACAGGTACAGCAGTGTTTTGAAGAGAAATGACTCTTTAAGGACTTGCATACAACATACATGAAATTAGTAGATTTTATCATTAGGAATGACATATTGTTAGACAGACTTCTAGCTTTAACATTAAAATAAGATTAGACAGAAAAATATGAATGTATCAGCAAAATGGTAATGCACAAGTGAAAGAAGTGAAAGAAGTAGCTAAAAGTGAAAGTTCACACATAGCAACAATGCTTGAATTTTCTTTTGCTGTAAGTTCGACCATAACACCATTTCTTTCTCACGAAGCTCTGAGGGTATTTGTGTGTGTGTGTGTGTGTGTGTGTGTGTGTGTGTGTGTGTGTGTGTGTGTGAAAACATCTCCAGTTACCTCTGGCTCTGTGGCCATTTCCTCATGAGTTTCGTTTGAAGTTCTGAATGAAAATCGACAACGCACTGAAAGGCGTTCACATGGAATTACACACCACAGGAGAAGAAAAAAATAAAATAAAAACAGAAAAATGAGTGGTGTTGAGGAGGTAATATATACATCTATCACCAGGTTTAGTGTTTAAATAGTTAGGAAAAGGGATTAATACCTAATATCTATCATAATTAGCATCAGTTTGTAGCATAGGTTATGAATGTTGTCATGGTGTGCTGTGGTATCTTAGCAGCAGGATGGTTACATGGTTAGCAGCAGATCCCTTAAATACTGTAGGTTGGGCCTCCATGGTTCAGACTTGTTTGTCCAGTATACCTTACAGATGTTTGATCAGATTGATATCTGGGGAATTTGGAGGTCAAGTCAACACTTTGAACTCTTTGTCATGTTCCTCAAATCGTTCCTGAACCATTTTTGCAGTATGGCAGGAGCATTATCCTGCTGAAAGTATCCACTGCCATTATGGAAAACTGTTGCCATGCTGGGGTTTACTTGGTCTACAACAAGGTTTAGGTAGGTGGTACATGTCAAAGTAACATTCATATGGATACCAGGACATTCACATTTACATTTATCGCCCTTATCTAGAGCGACCTACATTGATCTCAGTTATACAGCTGAGGTTTAAGGGCCTTGCACACGGGCTCAATAGTGGCAGCTTGGTGGACCTGGGATAAGACCTCACAACTATATGATCAGTAGTCCAACACCTTAATAACTGAGCTACCACTTCCTCACAGTCAAACATTGCTTGTAGCATCACCATGCCTATGCCAGCTTGCTTTCTTTCCATAGTGCATCCTGGTACCATCTCTTCCCCAGGTAAGTTATGCACAGGCCAACCGTATGATGTGAAAGAAAACGTGTTTTATTAGACCAGGCCACATTCTCCTATTACTCTATGGTCCAGTTTTGATGCTTACATGCTTATTGTAGGTGCTTTTGGTGGTGGCCATGAATGATTAATGATGATCTTGTTATTGATAGGTTTGTGCTTAATTTTTTCGGTTACAGTTTTTACAGGAATTTAGATTAATGCCAATCTGAGATGGCAGCCACTGTGTGTGTGTGTGTGTGTGTGTGTGTGTGTGTGTGTGTGTGTGTATGTGTTTGTGTGTGTGTGTATGTGTGTGTGTGTTTGAGCTGTCAAGATAGTTTCTCCCGTAGGTGATTTTATGAAACCTTCTAAGGGTTGAACTGAGACCAAAAATGTTTTTGACGAAAAGTGCTGCCTCATTGCTCGTCACCTGTCTGGAAGTTTCAAACAAAGAGGCTCATTATGAGTCTCAATGTCTTTGCCTGCTGGTAGTTTACTAGCTTTAGTGTATTAGCTTTATATATATATGTTTATTTTGGGAAAAAGAAAAACAAATGTACATAGACGCAGCATGTCACTGCGAGTGTTTGAGTTCAGGGGAAGCAATTAGCAGCAGTGAAACGTGTGGAATAGTGGTGTACATACGTGTTCTGAGATATGGAAACATCACTGTCACGTTAGGCACTGTAAACTGTTAAAACATTTATTTTAAGGTAAAATTGTAATCTTAAAAATATGAACAATACTAATTATAATACAATCCCTAAAGTGAAAATAACAAAAGGTACTGAATTCTAGAATATAGAACAATGTCTTTTTTTCATGCTATTTATTTATCTAAATTCAATCACAAGGTCGACAGGGTTAAATGATTTATTGAATTAGTGAAGTAAACCTAAATAGTACTAAATAAATCTAATAGGTTTTTACTTTTACTTTTAACAGGTTAATATTTGATTACTTAATTGGTATAAAGAATATACTTTATGTTACTTTAATAAACTAATTGCAGCCAATTATTTTAATTAATTGTACCTTATTTGCAGTTATATAGCCTGATCTGTATTAATGGTATAGATATTTTATAATATTATTCATCATCATTTCATGTAACTTTTCAGTTTGCTGGATAATAATTTTTACACTCACAACACACAGGTCTATTCATTTAATATCATTCAGAAATAACCAGATCAGTTTTTATTCATTACCACTTTTTGTGTATTTTTTGTTTCCGGGAGCTCTGAGTAAAGGTGTCTGGCAAATTCCATAAATGTAATTGTATATAAATTTAACAATAAATGTTCAGTTTGCATCTTTATTGATGTTAGTCTTCATTTTCTGCTCTTGTTTAGGCTGAAAGCATCATTGTGTTTAAATGAAATTATGTAACAAGAGTACTGTGTGTACATGTTAAACATTCCCAGAGGATTGACTGCAGTCCAGATTTCTTTTCTTTATTTCCTACTCTGATTCCTGAGTGATGTATCGGGCTGTGAGCTGGGTTTCCCTCCCACCATCAATCAACTTCAAGTGAAAGAAACTGACAGCTTCCTTAAAAATCTCAGCAAGAACCCACAGTGACATTTCCATCCATTGGGTTTATGCAAATTGTGAATTTGTCTGCAACAAACAGCAGAAATTAAGAGGAACTTTGAGTGCTTAATGTGTAACTGGTCTTTATATTGGTTAGGGTTGCAATGAGTATCCTTTACAATGCACCCTGGATGGGACACCACTTTATCATCACACACACTCATTCAGTCTTGGGGCAATTTATTTAGCCTGATACCAGACTAAAACCATTTCGAGCTGGAAACTCTGGAGCTGTGACTCAATACCCAATGCACCACCATTATAGAAGGTAATTTTTTCTATCTATGTTCCATCAGGTGCCCTAAAAGATTTTTTTTTAAATTTTCACCGTGTGCAACAACTAAGATTATAAACTGGTAAAAGTTTAGGATGATTTTATTTTCAGTTGCAGTTCTTTACCATGCTTAACATTCTGATCATAAAAAGAGAAGAAGAAAGTGTGTGAATCAGACATTGGGGTTAATGGATTCGTGACATTGAGGGTTCATTGTGTGTGTTCATGCCTCAGCTTGAGTCTTGCCCTTTCAGAGACTTGCTAAATAAAATCCCAGCAGAAAAGAATGACGGTGACAGAGTGGATGGACTGTCTCTCAGGCCTTTTTTTTTCTTTTCGGAATGTCCAGCAGAGTTTGATGCATCTATCGAGCAGCGACTGGCGTCTGGAAAGGTCACTTTGTCCCGCTAATCAAGTCCTGAAACACTAAAACCGCAGACAAAACAAAAAAACACCGCCCTGTTTTTTTAAGAAAAATGTCTTCCTCCGTCTCCACACCAGGAAAAATGTCGGCTGAGGTCATCAGAGTTATTCAGACGCAATCCGATCGGGATGGAGGGATTCACTGACGTCTGTACTTTGATGGATGGATCCATAGAATCTGAGTGAAGGCTTCTGTTTAGAATCAGGGAGAGAAAATGATGATGGAGAGAAGAGAACATGAAGAAAAAATGAAGAGAAAATGATTATGAAGATGTGTGTTATCATCTCCCTCGACCTATTATTCACTGAGTGTGTGCATGCGTGTGTGTGACTGTGTGTGTGTGTAGGATACCAGAGGCTTCCTGTAAATTAATTTGCTCACATGACAAAAAAAATGGATTAGATTATTCCTAGATTATTATTTTAACTGATATTTTATACTGCAGTTATAAACAAACATCACTAACATGACGTTACAGAAATCTTTATCCAGATGTTAATCAGCAGCTCATCCTTTCACAGTGACGTGAGAAATAAAGAAAGAAGCAGCATGGAGTGTGAAAGGAGGGCAGAAGGAGGTCACAGAGTGTGCATGTGTATGTGTGTGTGTGTGTGTGTGTGTGTGTGTGTTTGTGTGTGTGTGTGTGTGCGTGTGTGTGTGTGAGACAGGCGTTTTTATCTTCGTTCACGCCCGTTGCCCTGGGACACCCGGAAAAGAGACTCGGCAGGAGCAGGAAATAAAGATGCTAACACTGAGTGAGTTCAGAAGTGTCAAACCACCAACTGAGACACATTTAATAACAAAAAAAAAAAACAACAACAACAAAAAACATGCAGGAACTGGGAGTGGAGGAATAGAAGGAAGTGACCTCTGAGTGAATCTGAACACTTTGACCTGATCTGAACTGAATATGTGTGTTTTAATAAAAGTAAATGCTGAGTCCTACAGCTGCTGCAAGAAAACCTCTTTATCATCCATCTGGAAGAAACAGTGCACTTGATGGCAGTCTGAACTTAGTTAGGATAATAAGCTTCTTACATAAGATGATAGTACAATCATATTGGTTTTGAGTGACCCTGGATGTCCTGTGGGATCACTGAGTGGTCTTATGTTCTTTTGTGTAATATAATGATGATAATGACGATAATGAAAAGTAAAAGACAGTAGAGAACAGTAGTCCTGTTCACAGTTTAATCCTTTACTGGTCTTTTTTTAAATGAAATAAAAACTTATTTTATTTCTCATCTAATATGAACATTTGATGAAATTAAGCCTTAGCCGGATTGAGATGATTGAGATGTTTTTCTGTTCACCAGAGTTGTAAAGAGTGTTTATTAAAGTTAGCATAGCCTTCTTGTCAGCACAAACCAGTCTATATAATTATTACTTTTGAAACAATTATCAATAAACAATTTAAAGCTTGTTATTACAAAGTGCATTTAATCAGTATTATATGAATGGCTATATTTTGTTTTTTCTATAATCTCCCAATAGGGTTTTTCTGAGATACTATGATACTAAGATAATCAGTATGCATATATTTTACAAATAAAGGTTATAATTCTTTTTGCATAATTAATGATCTAGTTATGGTAATGATCATTTTGGGTTTGTTTTTTGAGCAGAGCTAAGCTCTTCTCAGTTAATGATCCTTTATTTCATCTTTATATAACACTCTCTTTACTGTGTGTGTGTTTTTGGTGTGTGTGTGAGTCTGTGTACAGAGAACATTTCTCACAATTCATTTCTTAATTTAATTTCTGGCTCCATAGACAGAGACACACAGACGCACACACACACGCACACGCACACACACACACACACATACACATACACACACACACTTTAACATGATTACATGAATAAATAAACAGATTTACGATCCACTCCTACACTGTCTCTGTGATGATTCTAGTAGCGTTCAGCCCACATACACAGCAATAAATAGGTCAGAAATAAAAAAACAACCATTTTCTTTTTCTGATCATTGTTATTATTTATCACCTGATCATTTGTAACAACATAACTATGATGATGTGAAAAAGGAAATGGGGTGGAATCAGAAACTTTGCTTAACTGCACAAGATATCACTGAATGTTTTAGTAGCACAGGAGAAGAAACAGTGTTTATTACTTATTGTGTGTTATGTGTATCATCCCTGTTACTCTCAGCCAGTGAGATCTCACTGTAAGGATGATGCGCAGGAGGAATATAATTACAGTCACTCTGTATAAATCTTGGTAGCACAATTCGGATTAACTGAAGGGGTCTGGTAAGGGAAACACACACACACACACACACACACACACACACACACACACACACACATGGCCCTGTTTCCCTGAGTGCCTCTCTCAGCAGGTAGACGGCACGTGAATCTCTCAGTTCTGTTAGAAACAAGCTAAATTACACTCAACACTACAATCTTATTTCCATGTTTACTGCCAACAACAAACACTTTCCACTGCAGCTCAGGGAAACCCGGCCAAGAGCGATGCATTAACCGTATTACAACCATTAAGGTGATTTTCTTTCTTTATTCCATCTTCAACCTTCAAGGCTCTGGAAACTGGAAAAATCTGCTACACCTTCACTTTCCCTCTGAAGACTCGAGTGTTTCTCTCTGATCATTTTGTGTAATGAGGATGACTTTTGCCCATCGGACACTGTGTGGAAATTGTATCCAGTGATACTCGACAACTAATTACATGCAGTCTAGTTATTTATTCAATCTGAAGTTTCCCAGTATTTGTTATATTTTTGGACCAGATCCACACCTGGTCATTTTATGTGTCTTTTATCGGGATTGGATGGGTTGCGTTATATTAAAATGACTCCAAAACACCAACTCTTCTGTACTGTTCCTCACTGCAAATTGTTCATAGCAACAGACATGATTTGTTCTGAAACATTCCAATTCAGTTTTTCTGAATGAGTCACTTAGGTGAATGACTCAATATTTGTCACTGTGCATTTCATGCAGTTTAAAATACGCTTAGACTCTTTGGTCTTTTGACTCACTGATATGGAAAGGCTGTATTTATTTATAAAAGAAGCAGCTTTCATCCATCAGTGTTTGTGTATGAATCAGAATTTGAATAAGTGAATCTTTTCATACTGAATCTTTTGAGACTTGTTAGAATCAGTGAATCTTTTGGTTATGACTGACATTTGCTCATTTGTTTAGTATATCAGAGTTTGAATCAATTTATCTTCCACTCACAAACAATATTCGTTCCTTTGTGTTTTATTGAAATAACATTTGATTCAGTGACTTCACTGATTCCTGGATCACCACTGAGATTTGCTCATTTTTCATACAGTCAGTGTTTCTATCAGTATCTTTAATTGTTTAAAAAGTGTTTCTCTGTGAGTTGGTGACTCAGGATGTGAAAAAATGAATGACAGTAACTGTAATAAGCTCATTCAGTCAGCTGGAAAATTAAGTTTGTGTGTGTTGTTCTGTTGTTCTATAAAAATAATTATATTCCTAAAAACAGACTTACAAATAGCACTGATTATTAATGATTTAATGCTACTCAAGCCGTGGCAACATGGCAAGGCTGGTGTCAGGGAGCTACCTGACTCTTCTCCCATGCGTGCCCCGCCCGCACGGAGCGGCTCGCCGGCGTACTAATGACACACACCTGACTCTCGTTTCTACCTCATCACCAACCCTATAAGATCCCCTCTCTCACGCTAACCAGCGTCCGTTATTACCAATGGTTCGGCGTGCTTCCAACACGCCGTTAGCATTCTCTTCCGGACTTCGTGGGCCGCGCTCTCTAGCTTACCACCGGATATTTATCTCTGCTAACCAGTTGTTTGTGGAATTAAAACAGTTTGCCTTCACTTCGGCTTTCACCTCTGTGTTTGGCGTAACAGAATAACGGACCTAACAATAAAAAAAAAAAATATGGAGAACCTGCCCAGCACATTCCCCGATCCGGTTCGGGATCTGGTCGCCGCGCTTCGAGCCGCCTTTCCCCCCACCGCTGCTCGTCCGGAAACCCCCACTGTCACCGGCAGTCCCATGGCACTCCCGGGAACTTTTTCGGGAGAAGCGTCAGCGTGCTGCGGCTTCCTACTCCAGGTAAATCTCTACATGGAGATGCAGCCTCAGCGCTTCCCTTCCGAGCGCTCCAAGGTGGCGTTCCTCATTTCGCTCCTGTCCGGAAGAGCGCTAGCTTGGGCTCAGGCCTTGTGGGACTCTGACAGCCCCATGATGGAGGTATACGATCATTTCGCGGCACACCTTCGCGAGGTTTTCAGTGCCGCTTCCGGGGTCCTATCCACAGCGGACCAGCTGCTTAGCTTGCGCCAGGGGAAGGATGACATCACGGCGTACAGCTTGCGTTTCCGCACCTTGGCGGCATCTAGTGGCTGGAACGAGGCGGCGCTACTGGGAGTATATCGGCGGGGTCTCTCTCCCGAGATTAAACAGGCCATGGCGGTGTTTGATGATGCTACGGGCCTGGAGGACTTCATTGGGAGATCCTTAGGACTTTCCCAGCGACTGTCTGCATGCCTCCCCAGGTTGCCCACCTCGGGGGAACAGCCTGGACTGGCGGCCACAGCTGACGCCGAACCCATGGAGCTGGGTTCTCAGAGGCTTCCCCGGTGGGGGGGAAATAGCCGCCGGGCTTCGGGCAAAGACCGGTATGGTGGGAGCCCGGGCTACTCCAGCGGCTGTTGCCCCACGTGTCATGCTCCGGCAGCGGTGAGTACGGTAGAGTTTCCGTCGGACATTTCTACTCTGTCCACACTCCCGGTGACGCTTCTAACTCCCTCTCTCTCTCTCTGTGGATGCGCTGGTGGACTCAGGTTCGGCAGGGAACTTCATATCCCAAGCCTGCCTCAACAGCTTGCAGCTCCCCCGGGAGAGGGGTTCCCAGGACTTAGCCGTCCAGACCATCCAGGGACGCCCACTAGGTCGGGGCTGGGTGAAGTACTGTGCGCCCATAGTGACTCTATGCGTGGGGCTGTTCCATAGAGAGGAGATAAGGTTCATGGTGCTCGACGAGTCCACTGTCAGCGTGATCCTGGGTAGGCCCTGGCTGAAACAACACGCCCCTGCATGCTCCTGGGACCCCTGCGATATCCTGCAATGGAGTAGCCACTGCCGGGAACACTGCCTCTCTCCGCTTCCATCCAGGGTCCCCAAAGCCCTGGTAGGCGCCACCAGGGTGGAGGAAGCCACGACATCCCAGCAGGCAGAGATCCCCACGGAGTACCAGGCCTTCAAGGACGTGTTTAGTGCCCAGGCAGCTACTCGTCTCCCCCCTCACCGGCGCGGGGACTGCTGCATCGACCTGCTTCCCGGGGCTAAGCTGCCGAAGGGCCGAGTCTATCCCCTTTCTGCTCCAGAACATCAGGCCATGGAGGAGTACATCCAGCAGGCGCTCCGGCAGGGGTTTATCACGAACTCATCCTCCCCGGCTGCGTCGAGCTTCTTCTTTGTGGGAAAGAAGGACGGGGGGCTACGTCCCTGCATCGATTACCGACAGCTCAACGCCCAGATCTCCCCTCTCCCTTACCCTCTCCCGCTGGTCCCAGCAGCTCTGGAGGCCCTGCGAGAGGCACGGGTGTTTTCTAAACTGGATCTCCGGAGCGCGTATAACCTGGTTCGTATCAGGAAGGGGGACAAGTGGAAGACCGCCTTCATAACGCCCTCCGGACACTACGAAATACCGGGTCATGCCGTACGGCCTATCTATCGCCCCAGCTGTGTTCCAGGGGTTCATGAACGAGGTGCTCCGACCCTTCTTACAAAGGTTCGTCATGGTTTACATCGATGACATTCTGATATATTCAAGGAACCTAGAGGAACACCATCACCACGTCCGTGAGGTCCTAGGGGCACTTCGTTCCCAACAGCTCTACCTCAACCTCTCCAAGTGCGAGTTTCACTGTAAGGAGGTACAGTTTCTGGGCTACGTCATCAGCGCACGGGGTATACAGATGAACGACAGGAAAGTTAAAGCAGTGAAGAGCTGGCCCGTTCCGGAGACTATTAAGGAACTCCAACGCTTCTTGGGCTTCGCTAACTTTTACCGTCGGTTCATTCAGGGGTACAGCCTGATCACCGCTCCCCTCACTTCTCTCCTCAGGGGTAAGGCGCGGACCCTGAGGTGGACCAAGGAGGCCCAGGGGGCGTTTGAGGAGCTCCGCCAGCGCTTTTGCTCCGCTCCCGTGTTGCGTCATCCAGACCCCCGGAAGCCCTTTGTAGAGGAGGTGGACGCCTCCTCGACGGGGGTGGGGGCTGCTCTCTCTCAGCAATCAGGCACCCCACCACAGCTCCACCCGTGTGCTTTCTTCTCCCACAAGCTCTCGGCCGCAGAGCAGAACTACGACATCGGCAACCGGGAGCTTCTGGCTATCAAGCTCGCCCTGGACGAGTGGAGGCACTGGTTGGAGGGAGCAGAGCACCCATTCACTGTGATCACAGACCACAAGAATCTTCAGTACCTGCGGGAGGCCCGGAGACTCAATGCCCGGCAGGCTCGTTGGGCCCTCTTCTTCACTCGGTTCCAGTTTCAAGTCACCTACCGAGCTGGGGGGCTCAACGGAAAGGCCGACGCCCTGTCCCGGATATTCGGGCCTGAGGAACCCAGACATCCGGACCCCATTCTCCCTCCTTCGATCGTCGTGGGGCCTATTGTCTGGGACATGGACAGCGAGATCCGTGCGGCCTCCGTCAGGGAGCCCGCCCCCAGAGGGTGCCCTGAGGGAAGGGTTTTTGTTCCCACATCCTGTCGCGGGGAGCTAATCCAGTCGGTCCATGAGGGACCGGGCACGGGTCACCCAGGAGAGAGGAGGATGGTCCAGCTCCTTCAGGCTCGCTACTGGTGGCCAAGGATGGCAGAAGAGGTTACCCGCTACGTCCAGGAGTGTTCCACCTGCGCCATGGCCAAGGTACCTCGCCACCTGCCCGTCGGCAAGTTGGTGCCGCTCCCCGTCCCTCAGCGCCCCTGGTCACACCTAGGCATCGACTTTGTGACCGACTTGCCACGGTCGGGGGGAAACACGTGTATCCTGGTAGCGGTGGATCGCTTCTCTAAGGCCTGCCGACTTGTGCCTCTAAAGGGGTTGCCCACGGCCCTCGAGACGGCCGAGGCCTTGTTTCATCACGTATTCAGGAACTTTGGTCTCCCGGAGGAGATAGTTTCGGACCGTGGGCCCCAATTCTCCTCTCGGGTTTGGCGTGCCTTCTTCCGGCTCCTGGGGGTGTCAGTAAATCTGACGTCGGGTTACCACCCTCAGTCCAACGGCCAGGCGGAACGCAAGATACAGGAGCTGAACAGGTACTTGAGGACTTACTGCAGCCAAGATCAGGGAGATTGGGCACGGTTCTTACCCTGGGCGGAGTATGCTCAGAACTCGCTTCGCCAGGACTCCACGGGCCTCACCCCTTTCCAATGCGTGCTGGGGTTCCAGCCGCCCTTGTTCCCCTGGTCGGATCAGCCCAGCGACGTGCCTTTGGTGGACGCCTGGTTCCGAGAGAGCAACCGGGTCTGGGAATCGGCGCACACCCAGTTGTGTCGGGCCCTCCGCACCACCCGCCGGCACGCCGACGCGAGACGTCTGGAGTCTCCAGGTTACCGCCCCGGGGATCGAGTGTGGCTCTCTACGAAGGACCTGAAGATGAAACTGCCGTGCCGCAAGCTCAGCCCCCGGTTCATTGGGCCGTTCAGGATCGCCAGGAGGATTAGTGACGTGTCCTACCGGCTGGAGCTGCCACCGGGGTACCGCATACACCCAACCTTTCACGTGTCCCTGCTGAAGCCATGTGTCTCGCCCATTTCTCGCCCTCCAGGTGGCCCCGTGGAGCCCGTCCAGCCGGAGGTCGTAGCTCAGCCGGGCGTCTATGCAGTGCGGGAGGTCCTTGACTCCAGGAGGCGTGGGGGTCGCCTCGAATACCTGGTGGACTGGGAAGGGCACGGCGCGGAGGATCAGTCTTGGGTAGCACGACAGGACGTGCTGGACCCGGGCCTGCTGGCAGATTTCCATACTGCCCACACGCACCGCCCGGCGCCCAGGGCTAGGGGTCGTCCTCGTCGTAGGGTCAGGGCGTCCGGTGCCACCCCTGGAGGGGGGGGTGGTGTCAGGGAGCTACCTGACTCTTCTCCCATGCGTGCCCCGCCCGCACGGAGCGGCTCGCCGGCGTACTAATGACACACACCTGACTCTCGTTTCTACCTCATCACCAACCCTATAAGATCCCCTCTCTCACGCTAACCAGCGTCCGTTATTACCAATGGTTCGGTGTGCTTCCAACACGCCGTTAGCATTCTCTTCCGGACTTCGTGGGCCGCGCTCTCTAGCTTAGCACCGGATATTTATCTCTGCTAACCAGTTGTTTGTGGAATTAAAACAGTTTGCCTTCACTTCGGCTTTCACCTCTGTGTTTGGCGTTAACAGCTGCATATTTAGGCCAGACACATTAGCAGTTAAGCAACTTTCTGCATTTGTAGGATATCAAAATCTCAGGACAGGAAGTGACCTTGACAGTCACTAAAATAAATATTCAGGAAGACAAAGACACACTCCTTATGACAGCTCCTTAAGAGGTCAGTTAAAGGGTCAGAAGTTAATTTTAGCTCTCTAGAAGCAAGTCATTCTGAACGGCATGAAATCCTTTGACATTGAAATGTCTCTGTGTAATGTCATGTTTATGACATTGGAGTGTGTGAGAGACCAGTAACACTTGTGTCTAAAGGACAACCATAGAAACCGGAGACTCAGATTAAAATGTACTGTACTTCCTGATTTGAGGGAAAACCTTGCCTATGTCCTCGAGCATTTTACGATGGGGAGCCCCGTGTGAATAAACTGCACTCACTCTATTTTTGGAGGCCAAATTAGACTGGGCATGAAAAAGCTGAAGCAAAAAATAGCTCCATAAAGTTTAAGAGGGAAGGTTTAATACCTACACAGCTCATGTGTGGTCTCCATTTTATTAAAGGGCACTGATTTTCCACTCGCAATCTGGAATCTGCACCGATCTTTACGCTCCTGATGCAGAGCTGGAGAATGTGATTTGAAGTGTGCACCTAGTTTTACAATGATGAGTGAAATGATAAGCAAAAAATATATTTTCTTAAATGAAATCTGAGTTCAGCAAAATGCATGTATATTAAAAAAACTAATTATAAGCAATCATCTATGTTGTTATATTAAAAAAGAATGAAGACATATTAGAGTTTATAAATAATGAGCCACAATCAACTCCAGGATTTTTCATTAAAACTATGATTAAAATTCACACATCAGAGTGAAAGTAACAAATATGATTAAAGATGAAAAACTTAAAAACTAAAAGTTACAGGTCAGCCTTTGACTTTTACAAAGCACTGACACTAGAGACTCCTTCTACATCCACATCTAAGGGTATACAAATAACATTGTATACAAGTGTACAGGTTATATACATAGTTTATGCTCTCTTCAGTGAGAGAGTGTGTGTTTTTGGCATAACAGGCCTGTACACACCAACTCACACACTCTTTCACACACAAACAAACCTACACTTCTATGAATAAATGTATAAGAATGGAATTAATCTGCGCCAACATTTCCTCCTGTCCAAACGCCCTGAGCCAAAACTTTCCACAACCCCTAATAAAGGTGTTTTGTGTGTGTGTGTGTGTGTGTGTGTGTGTGTGTGTGTGTGTGTGTGTGTGTGTGTGTGTGTGTGTGTGTGTGTGTGTGTGTGTGTGTGTGTGTGTGTGTGTGTGTGTGTGTGTTATTGTATAGTGATGTTACAGGGACTGACGGCTGGATAAAATTCTCAAGAGGATGTCCAAAGTGAAAACATACTGACATTACAGAATACATGAACACATTATCTCTGTCCATCTTTTGCATCATTAATAATCAAATGTGTGCTGGATACCTTTTAAAGAAGTTAAAACAACGCCAATCCTGGATCTGCCATGAATCCAAAACCTCACTCACTCACTAACTACTGCACTCACTTACTCACTAACTACCTCACTCACTCAATCACTTACTCACTAACTACCTCACTCACTCACTTACTACCTCACTCACTCACTCACTCACTCACTAACTAACTACCTTACTCACTCACTCACTAACTACCTCACTCACTCACTCACTCACTCACTCACTCACTACTGCACTCACTCACTTACTTACTTACTAACTACCTCACTCACTCACTCACTCACTCACTAACTACCTCACTCACTCACTCACTCACTAACTACTGCACTCACTCACTCACTTACTCACTAACTACCTCACTCACTCACTCACTCACTCACTCACTCACTAACTACCTCACTCACTCACTCACTCACTTACTTTCTCATTCATTCACTCACTCGCTCGCTCACTCACTCACTCACTCACTCACTCACTCACTCACTCATTCACCTGTCCAATAAATTCCCTTCATTATGATAGAGTAATTATACAGCAGTTCACTTACTTTTTGATGTTTCAGAGCAGTGTGTTTACATTTGCATCTGTAATTACGATATATTTAATAGTAAATTACTTGTTTATATAAATCGACAAATGCTTAAATCAGCTTTAATTTGGCTTATAAATAAGAAATTTCAAATTTGATTGTATTATTTTTGAAATAAAAAACAAACTGAATATAATACCACGCATTACTACTACTATCACTAGTAATAATAATTACAATTTGATAATAAAAAACTAATGAAATCACAAATGGCAAAACAGAGAATTACAAATTTAAAAGAAAAAATAAATGTCCACAAAATGGACATAATGGATTATATATAAGTAATCACAGCAGCTCTAATTACTGTACTAAATGATTTAATAAAGAATTTCACTGCAACAACAACAGCAACCACAACAACAACATTATAGCCTTCAG
The DNA here is from genome assembly GCF_030014155.1 of Tachysurus vachellii. Taxonomy (NCBI): domain Eukaryota; kingdom Metazoa; phylum Chordata; class Actinopteri; order Siluriformes; family Bagridae; genus Tachysurus; species Tachysurus vachellii. The sequence goes on from NC_083460.1 coordinate 32,271,591, forward strand.
TTCTCCAGGTGTAGACGTTCTAGATGTTTCTGTGAAGACTATAGAGGCAGGTTGAGTTTGGAAGGTAAAAATATTCTCTAAACTACAAATACAAGCTGTAAAAGCTTTTACGAGTGTTATTGTTTTTGTTATTGTTATTGTAGGATTCTTCAAAGTTGAACTATAGATGACAGAACAGTTGGGCTCTGAAACCGCTGGAAACGTGAGCGGCTTCTTAAAAACCTTCATTTGTTTTTTTTCTCTCCTTGACCCAGCATAGCACTGGGTCTGGGAACTGCGTAAAGAGGTTTGTTGAGAGAAATGAGGGAAAGTGCTGCAGTGCTACGTGTTTATGCCAAAACTCAACAAAATACACACGTCAAACTACTATAAATCTATAGTATTTTTGAAAAAAAGAATGATGAGGAGGAAAAAAAATGTAAAATTAAATAAAAAAAATTATAAAAGATGAGGTCAGTTTTTTTTTAAATATAAGTGTTCAGGTATTGTTCTTCACCTTTTTAGAACCTTTTCTGAAAAACTTTCCAGAAGACAAAGAAAATGAATTAACGGAAAGTGAGACATTACATGCTGCATGAATGCGTCACAATGTGTCACATCACTCACGCAAAAAAACAAAAACCATGAGCGCCAAAACACAGTGGGGTTTACAAGTGACTATAGAAATTCACCACACACTCGTCTAACACACTCTGTTTTTTTTAAGCTTCTTAATCTGCAATCCGTGAAGTGCAAAGTGAAACGCCAGGAAACCGAGAGCAATAAAATAAACTAAAAAAAAAACTCAGATGCCAAAAAAGAGGCTGAGGGATGGATGGGGAAACGATGTGCAGTGAAAAGGGGGTGAAAGTACCATTGTTCTTGTCTTTTTCACCTCAGCAGCAGGGGGAGCGTCTCCAATGGCACCGATATAAACGAGCAAGCCAAAAAAACGGCCAGCGAGAACTTTGAAGTGAAAGAAAGCTGCCTCATCGATCATTAATTTAAAGAGTTTCACTCGTCTTTTTCTCCCGATGACTGCTTTCACACGGTGGTTTTTCTCCTTGCTTTCTTTCCCTCATCAACTGAATCTACAGATACGCACTTTACACACTTTACAAACCTGACAGCCAAATACTTTACCCACTATTATTAATTATAATGTGATGTAACACTCATTAATATCTAAATGAGGCACGTAAATGATAATGAGAATGTGAGGTGGTTATAAAGTTTCACAGCTAACAAGAACACTTATTTATCTAAACTTAATTAGCTTATTTAGCTAGTGAGCAAATTTTTGTTATTATGTCTAACAACAACAACAACCCACATTTTAACACCTTTGTTTAATATGTAACAGTCAGATACATCAACTCAAGAACAAACAATTGAACAAACAATTTTAACGCTAATTTAGATTTGATCCTTTGATTTAGATGATGATACCTGGTGCTGGCGACACAACTTCTGTTTCCTTTTTTGTTTATATGTGTGTTATTTTTGTTACATGTTTTAGCAAAGAAAGTTTCATCAAATGAGTTGTGAATTTAAACATTTAAGCAATGCTAATTTAGGTTTTAGCCTAATTGCTTTAATGCTAATTAATAAGTGTGTTATATTTGTTACATGTTTTAGCGTAGAAAGTATCATCAAAATCATGAACTGATCAATTAAATAATGATTTATAAAGCTTTATATTTCATGCTAAAGTCAATTATAATACATTTTGCTATAATTATCAACTCCATCCCAGGATGGTGATTTACTTATATATTGGATATAATTAAAGGTGTAATAAAAAAAGTTAGCACTAACTCTGCCAATTCTCTTACTCTAACTAATAAGAGCTTCACACATACCAACAATTCTTAGTCATGAACACGCACAACTATATGTCAGTGTGTGTTAGATCAGTATTTCCCAACCTTTCATACCCACAATATACTGCAAGTTTACCTCAGAGTCAAAGTCTCAGGTAAATGCTGTTATGCACATCCTCGCTAATTAGCTTACAGAATACAATGGTGCAAAAATACTGCTATTTTCTAGCAACTCTTCTTTTCTCTGTTGGTTTTCTTCAGAATAAACAATAAGATGAAATTTAATTCCAGTGTAAAATTGTCTGAGATATCAAACTCACTTTTAAAGATCAGGCTCTTACAGACACAGTAAGAGTTCCTTGAAGTCTCTGAAATAACATCACAGGGTTTGAAGTCACGAGGAGTGTGTTTGCTGTAAAAATAAAAACACAAGGAAATGGAAATGAAACCGTGTGCGATTAAATAAAGTCACAGCTGAGATGAGAAACATGTCGGATGTTAAGTTATCGTTGTTTCTGATCTCAGGCTGCTCCAATTTGTGTCGATGAATAAAGAGAGTACGCTGTGCAAGGTCAAAGCAACCCCACACCACAAAAAGATACTAATGCTGGTGTAGTGTGCACTAATTAGTAGTGCTCTGTCCCAGTAGCTCAAGAGTTCTTTAGATTTTAGAGCAGCGGTTTAAAGCTGGGTGGAAATTGACACATGAATTGATTTTAGAGTAGACTATGTTTATATTTACAGCATTTAAAAGTCACTATTATCCACAGCACTATGGTCTTCAGTAAGCTTCTGTTTTAGGCTTAATGTTGTTCTTACTTGAAACACTTCTTAGACATTTCATTCACAGACACACCAAGCCTTATTTTTACTACTGAATATGAATGAATTTTATTTTTACAGTTTTCAGGAGTATCAGGAGTTTCCACAACAATCTTATCATTCATGAAATCCTGCTAGTTCAGAAACAACTGGTCAGCTTCAAGTCATTAGTTTTTCTTTTAAATATCAACTATTTCAATTGCACTGCAATATAATGGACATTTTGTGAGACTGAGATGCTAATATTAATGCCATTAATTAAGGTAATATTAGTTGGATACATTGGGGATTTATTAATGCCTAATACATTAATACATCTTTTATTCTGGACTATGGAGAATAATGATGGAGAATGGGCTACTATTTGGGCGGTTGTGAGTTCAGATCCCAGGGCTTACAAGCTGCCAATGCTGGCTCTTGAGCAAAGCCCTTAACAATCAATTAAACGGTTGAAAACATTAGATAAATAGTTTCTATAGATAAGGGCATGTGCAAAATTCCATAAATGTAAATGCAATGATTCTGTCTTTGAGATGTAGTTACTGTAGGGATATATTTTGAAGCCTGTTAACCTACAAGCTTCAACAAGCTGTCCTCTTTAGCTCAACAATATAGTTAATTTACTTCATAGATAACTACATTTCACTTACTGATGTTTCTGATGTCAGTTTTCGTTTTATCTCATTTTTGTTTCAGCACCACAAATGGATTACTTAATTATTTTGTTAATAGTGTGTAAGACTTTGCAGCTTTGAAAGCAGTGAATAACTCACTAACTAGCTCATTATTTAATAGTGGAAAAACAGTGCTTGGAAACAAGACCCTCTTCAAGTCTATTGTTTCTCAAACATTCTCTCATAAAAAGGAAACTATGTGGCTAAATAAAAGCATGACTGAGGCGAGTCCTTGCCCTATAGATTAATCTTGTGTATTTATATCCTTCTTCAAGTTTTAAGATTAGCATCATGTGCTTAAGTAAAGCCTACATTATGCAGTAACATTCTTACTTGTAACATCACAACAATGACAGGAAACAGACATTATACACATAATTGGTAAGTTAAGACAATCGCACAAATGTTCGATGATGATGAGCGAGACTGCATGGTGTTGCAGTGGTGTTTATTGAGTGGTGAGTGTGTACAGAGATCAGCAGAGTGTATGAGTCACAAAACATAATGTACATTGACAAAAACTCTACACAATCCTGGACATTCTACAGTGATCACAAAGTCATATTTTGTTTTGTATATTTTTTAAATACAGATATAAGTACAATCTAAATATAATAATATATCGTTGTATAGCATTCTCATAGTTTATACACATCAATATATTTACTGTGAATATAAAAGGTCTAAAAGTGCTAGAGAGTGATAATAAGGAAGTGACTAATTTAAAAAAATTATATTTTTCATCACATTTCTGCTCATCAAGTTTCTGCACGAATGAGTGCGTAAATGGTTTGGTTTTATGACTAATCTAGTGATATGATGAAAAATAGGGAATGAACACAATTATGCAATATGCAGGTGTAATACAAGGAAGCAGAATTCATTTAAATTCTCAAGTTTCATCAAAATGTGCAACAGCTCTGCTGTAGTGTTCACAGTTTAGCAAGAAAATGTCAGTTTAGATTTTAGAACAAATAAATAAGAAATAAAATGTAAGAAACTGCACTGTTCCGTAAAGCAGCAGTCACCGCTGAATAATGAACATTTTTTTCAAGAGGGCAGACATGAACTGTTCCCTTTAATGCAACTGTAATTCACAGGTTTAAATTAATGCATTCTTTCTAATGCATTATTGTTTCTATAGTAAAATCACATTCAAATTATATCAACATTGTATGGTAGACATTCAATGTAAACAGAGTGAGAAAAAAATTGATACGGTGAAGGTTTTTATAAGATGTTTAATAAACGTTGGTAAAGAAACATTGTCAACTCCAATGTCAGTGTATAGTAACATTGACCGGTAAAGCTGTGTCTTTTTTTTTTCTTCAGGAGAGTGCATGGTGGTTTAGTGCATAGCATGTCTGCCTCACACATGCAGGGTTGGGGTTTGAATCTTGTGAATCTGCATATTCTCCCTGTGCTCGATGGGTTTCCTCTTGGTATTGCAGTTTCCTCCTGTCCAAAGACATGTGTTGTAGGCTGAAGGACATCTATAGTGTGTAAAGGGGTGTGTCAGTGTGGGTGAGATGTTGTCCATAGCCCAGTCCCAAAAATTATCAAAAATTATGATGCATTTTTTTAAGAAATAAAAATAGTAATTATTGTCAAATTGCTGTGGTATAAGAGGACCAAAAGGACCTTGAGATGTTATAGGAAAATATTAACTTTAGGATAGTAACAGTAACTGCACTTGATCCTAACACCTTTTTCCTATAAATGCAACACACACAAGGATTATTATTTAAGCAATTAAAGGACTGAATATGTTAGACTATAGTTGTCTCCGAAAAGAAAAGAAGAACAGTTTGTGTTTATCAGCTAACAGTGTACTGATTATATGACGTCATGAATAAAGGCAACAATCACTTACTCCGAACCCTCTTTTATCACATTGTCTTGTTCTATCCACACGTCAACAAACGCCTGAACTTTCTCTGCCATATGTAAACTTTGATTTATTAATGATGTATTTGCATGAAAACAGGGGGACTGACATGTGTGCTAGAGGACAAAAAGAGCACAGGATGAGTGTGTGTTATCACACAGGCCACACGCAGGCTTTGATGGAGGTCATGACCTGGAATCCACCATGTTTATACACACTCAATGTGTGAGAGTGATTTATGAGCAGGGTCTAATGGAGCAGCCATGACGAACAGAGATAAATCCATTAACATACTTTCTGTACTCGGGTTAGAATAATGAAACAGGTGCATTTATTAATAAAAACACCAAGAAATGAGTGTGTATGGAAATAAGTGTGTGTGTGTGTGTGTGTGTGTGTGTGAGAGAGAGAGAGCTAGAGAGAGATTTGGTCTTTTGATATCTTAGTGAATTCTGTCAGGAGTGAGTGCAGTAAGACCTGCAGGAAATGAACCAAACATGCTGCATTATGATTCATGGGCAGCTTTTTAATGAACAAAATTTAAAAAAAAAAAATGTTTTTCTTTCACAAACATTAACTAAACCATCTAGATCATCCATAGACATCAAAAGCTGTACCATGAACAGAAGGACAGAGCTATAACTTTATTTCATCAGGCTTACACAATATATTTTTAAGTACAAATTTCTATTATTATTTCCTCACAGCAAACTCATAGACAAAGCAAAAATATTTGTGAGGATTTATTTGAATGTGCTAAAAATACTGTTCATACAGTCTTTGCATTTGTACTCTTTACAATCTTTGTAAAAGATTTAAAGAAAGATTAAAAAATCCTTTAACATGCTTTTGAGAGCAAACTGAGAGAACGAGAGAGAGAGAGAGAGAGAGAGAGAGAGAGAGAGAGAGAGAGAGAGAGAGAGAGAGAGGGAGAAAAGCTTAAATTGAATCATTATTCTTTTTACTCTGCAGACTTAATTACTTTGTGATGGTGCTACAGTTTTTATTTTTTCATTTATGACTCACCCTGCCTTAGCTTCTGAATCATAGCACTGCTGTCTGAAGGTTAATTGCTCTTACTAATTGTTTTCTCGTTAGTTAATGACCAGAGGAAAATGTCATTCTAGCCTTGTCAATGAATTTTCAAAAGAACACTTTAATAAATATAATTTCCACAATTTCAGCATTTACACAAAATGAAGCAAAAAGAAGATTTTATTTTTCTTTCTCTTCATTTTTTTTGTCTTTTCCTGGACAGTAAAGTCATTTATGAAGATATTTTTTATTTTACTGCAAACAAACAGTCTGTACTGAAAATGTGATTTAACACATAATGCTGAATTATATTGCACTTATATAATGTGTTTGCATCAAAAGTAGTGGACCTCGTGGGGATTAGGTCACCCTCCATCATCCAGCACTGTTCTTCCTCAGACACGGTTAGGTATTATAACATTAATATTCAGTCCTAACAGATCGTCCCTGATGACTGAGTAATTTCATTTCGTATCGGCATCGGAACTTGTGCTGCCCTGTCATTTCTCACACAAACCCATTACATCTGATTTCATTTTTAATTTACATTTCTCATTCCCTCTCAGTATTATTAGTCTGAATAAGAGGTAACCGATTTTTTTTTTCTCCATCACAATTAAGGTTTTCACATGAAACATCATGAATTAATTTTCACATGATTCTCTTCCATAATTCATTCACATGATTTGTTTATTTTTGCATGTGCTTTTCTCACACAATATTTTTTTTTCATATATTCTATGTGTCTAAGTAATTGTCTTATTACACAGAATTCACTTGTTTTCATTTAAATCAAAATTTAAATCATTTTTTATTTCATGACATTTTATTTACTTCAGGTCTGTGCATGTGTTAAAATATACCTTCACATTTTTTTCATGGGATAAAACTTAGGACTTTTATGGATGTGAACTTTTTTGGTAAGGATAATAGCTGTGGTTGAACCAATTTTTTTTAGAATTTAAATGATATGTGACATCTGTAAACATGACAAAGATTTTTAGCTCTGGAAAGAATTCAAATTTTGCTAAGATGTTTGATCTAGTCACTCGTCTCCCGATATCCAATCTCCTGACACCTGATATCGGCTTAAAGGTTCGATTTTGAATGTTTTTTCTTTCTATAAATGTGAGTGGGAGGTCGTTGATGTGCTACTGATGATTTGCATGCATCGCTGTGTGCACGTAATGCTGAGTAGCATGCAATGAAGCAAACTTCTCCAGTGTGGAATAGCATCCTTAACAGCAGCACCTCTTTGTTCCTGTGTGGATTTAGAAAGAAAAACGTCTGACAGGGCGTGCCTGTACATCCAGCTGTTATAATAATATTAAAAATAAAAGTAAGCAGGAAGATTGATTCAATAGGTGTGTGAAATATATAAGCACTGGTGTTTTTAGTCATGTGTTTGAGTTGTGTATCACCTTCCCCTTTACGCCCTTCTCTGCTGTCTGTGCCAGATCAGATAGGGTTTGTGGGAAGATGAGTAAACTGGTGTGCTGTTTCACATCCTCACTTCCACAGAAACTATGAAGCGGGTTTGTGTTACGGCTGCTGGGAAAACCAACCGTATTTAATACAACAAAATGTTTTGCTCACTTCTACAGGATTTTACACTGCCATGATGTCTAGTGATATTTACTGTGTTAACGCACTCACTGCCCTCTTTATTTGGAACATAATACTGTACCTTATATACCTTATCATTCATGCAGTTATCCAGTCTGACAATCACATAGCAGCGGCTCACTGCAAACACAGGTCAAGTGTGGAGATTCTCACACACACAGCAGTCTCTAGAGTTTAGAACAAATGGTGCGTAAAACATAAAAAAAAAAATAAAAAAAATAAAAAAAAAAATTTGATGTTTTTACATTTATCACAGTCTCACACCTCTTGCTAAAAAACATAGAAATGTTATTTATACATTTAAAAAAAGTTAAAAAAGAGTTGACAGCCAAATATTGTTTCTGTTGTTGCACAGTCATTATCCTAAAGATATTTCAATGAATTTTGTTTAGATAAACTGTATAAAAAATATTATAAACAAAATTCTTTAAAATATATTTAGGATAATGACTGTGCAAAACTTCCTAGCTTCTAGTTTTAAAACATTTTTCCTCTTCTATAGTTTATTACATACATAATATTTTTTATACATCTATATAACTGTATAAAAAATATTATAAAAATGTAATAAACTATAGAAGAGGAAAAATGTTTCAAAACTAGAAGCTAGGAAGTAGAAACAATGGCTTGAATTTAACTAGGTATAATAAATGCTGTTTGGACTTTAATCTTGAGCACAAAGCTGATGATCCTATCCATCAGTGCAGTGCTCTACTACTGAAGGTCCTTTTGGTTAAGGACATGGTGCTGGTTGTACTGCTCTCAGGCATGAAGATGTGGCAATGCAACAGCTCTGAATCTGAATCAAATAACGGCCTGATGAGGTGACCGCAGTGATTGCAATTTAGAGGAATCCTTTTCTCCCCTCACGTAATAATGAATTTATTTTCATTTTAAACCAAACATTCTACACATTGTAGCTTTAAAACTGAAGTTATCACAAGTATTAATCATATGTTATGTACATTTCTAGCAATTGTATCTCCCACCACAGCTGTAGCAATTTTATCATACACTTTTAAAAAATGTCAGTTCACTTTTTTAATTGTCCAACAGATTAATTTCAATTTTATTTCAAATGTTATAGTAATAGGGGGGGCACGGTGGCTTAGTGGTTAGCATGTTCGCCTCACACCTCCAGGGTTGGGGGTTTGATTCCCGCCTCCGTCTTGTGTGTGTGGAGTTTGTATGTTCTCCCCGTGCCTCGGGGGTTTCCTCCGGGTACTCCGGTTTCCTCCCCCGGTCCAAAGACATGCATGGTAGGTTGATTGGCATCTCTGGAAAATTGTCTGTAGTGTGTGATTGCGTGAGTGAATGAGAGAGTGACTGTGTGCCCTGCGATGGGTTGGCACTGCGTCCAGGGTGTATCCTGCCTTGATGCCCGATGACGCCTGAGATAGGCACAGGCTCCCCGTGACCCGAGGTAGTTCGGATAAGCGGTAGAAAATGAGTGAGTGAGTGAGTGAGTGAGTGTTATAGTAATATGTAAGTTCGATTTATACAAAAAAATACATGATTCAGAATTTATATGATTATTATCTCTACCTTCAATTCATGATTTAGTATATAGCATATGTTATAGCATATGATAATACACTTATATATATGCTTGTGCATGAATATCTGATCTTTTAAAGATGCTTATAGGTCTTTTATGTTCCTTCAACTTCCTTCAGCTGCTGGCAGCAATACTCTGAATTCAAGTAAGAGATTAGTCAGGTTTATAATCAGAAAGTAATACATATAAAATATGCAAAAAACAAAGCAGGGGGAAAAAAGGAAATAAAACTGAGGGTTTTGTTTTGAGAGATTTCAATTAGAATATAAAATGATGAGAAGACAGATTAGGACATGTTTTAGAAAAAATCGAAAAACTTTAACAGACGACAAGATGGGACGCCATTTAAGGGTTAAGATGAATGTTCTCAGTATGTCTGTTAGTAGTAAATGCTGTTCCTCTCTCCTTTTCTCGGAGAAAACTGTAATTTTGAATGACAGAGATTAATTTGCGGTTCTTATCAGCGTCTCAGCAGACACAGGGTTTCCATGGAGGCCATTTAGTGAAACTGCACTGTCCTATTCAGTGCTTTCTATATTCTGTACATTAGTCATTAAAACAATGGGGCAAGATGAGTTTTTGTGTGAAATATTTTTTTTCTACTTAACATGACAAATATATTCTCTATATATGGCACATAATATTGGTCAGAATGTGTTGATGATATTTCTAGAATCACAGGTTTCTATGAATGCACTGGTTCTAACATGTTATATAGTTAAATTAAGTTTTCTGTGAGGAGAAATGTGTTTATTTCACATTTATAGAAGGGCTTTGTAACTGTCGGAGTTTTCTGACATCTTCAGGACAGCTTTATGGTTTCTCACTTACATGACAAGATGCCTTCTGGTTAGCTTCAAGAAAATCATGTTAATCACAGTATAATTAAGAAGATCATCCCAAGCTAAATATTATAAAATTAGATCCTAAACTGCTTAAAAATCTCAATTTGTACCAATGCAACACAAAAGCATGTGACACACTCACCTGTCGTCTGTGTCGCATCACTTTAATGTGGCTTATACACAGTTAAACCAGTTGCCTGTACCCTTACTTTTCCTCGGCGTCTACCTGTAAACACAATGCCGTTTTACAGTAAGTGAATTTATTTCTGCAGCCATTCAGGGTGCGATGGGTTTTATCCTGCTTTAGAGAGACTCAGATTGAGTTTGACATTTTCAAAAGCACACTTCAAGCACAGGGAGTGTTTCAAAACAACAAATAAAATAATGTATATCAGTTTCAAGTGTTTTTTTGGAAAAGAGTCACCATCGAATGAGCGTGTGACTAAAAACAGCTGATTTTGAGTCAGTGTGTTATGTTTTATTGTCAATATCACTTTTAAATCAACAAGTAACCATTGTGTAATAGAAGAGTAATTAATTCACTTGTGTCAGAAAACCTAAAGTTAAAGCATTACCTCTGTTTGCTAAAAACACTGACATTGGAGACTTTTTTCATAAATGTAAATGATATCTAGTTTGATAACTGAGGCCCTGTGTGTGTCTTCAATGAAATCCGATTGAAAGTCAAGTTTAAAAAAAATGAAGCAAATAGGATTGAGAGAGTTTGAAATTTCATGAGAGAATTCTTGAAAAATAAAAAAATTCTAATTACTTTTAGAATAAATAAATTTTTTCGCCCAGATATTGGGTACATTCATTCATTCATTCATTCATTCATTCATTCATCTTCTACCGCTTATCCGAACTACCTCGGGTCACAGGGAGCCTGTGCCTATCTCAGGCGTCATCGGGAATCAAGGCAGGATACACCCTGGACGGAGTGCCAACCCATCGCAGGGCACACACACACTCTCATTCACTCACACAATGGACAATTTTCCAGAGATGCCAATCAACCTACCATGTATGTCTTTGGACCACGGGAGGAAACCGGAGTACCCGGAGGAAACCCCCGAGGCACGGGGAGAACATGCAAACTCCACACACACAAGGCGGAGGCGGGAATCGAACCCCCAACCCTGGAGGTGTGAGGCAAACGTGCTAACCACTAAGCCACCGTGTATTGGGTACATGATGCGTTTAATTCTTTAATGTATTATTAATGGTTATTTAACCTTATGACCACTCAGTAATACTGTCCAACTTAGACACGAGTTCAACATCAAACTCTTCACCTTTTACATTCCAACACTTAAAAAAGTGGAAAAGAAAAATATCTATGTGATATAAATATCCTCTTCAGAAGTTGGTTGAAGGCGAGGGGATGAAAGAGGAAATGAAAAGAGTTTGCGAGCGGCGCCTCAGTCTCAGGTTCCATGAGAAAATTGCACTGCCATGTCTCGGTTCTCCACTTATCTGTTCATTTCGGCTTTGTTTTTGGGCTTTATGTCAAAGACAGTCATAAGTTTGTACTAAGGGTGTATTTATTTCTGATCAGCACGTATTTAAAGATTATCTGATAACTGAATACATTCTCTACTGGAACATGCTGACAAATCTTACTTTATCTGGTAGCAAAAAATATTTATATATAATCTGTAAGTCAGAAATGATGATAAATCCTGGGTGGACGAAAATTTTTTCTTATTGGGTATGATGGAAATTGTTCACATGTCCATAAAAGTAATATTTAGTACTAATCTATCTATCTATCTATCTATCTATCTATCTATCTATCTATCTATCTATCTATCTATCTAGCTATCTATCTAGCTATCTATCTATCCACACACAAAAATATTTTTACATTTTACAAAATGCAAAGTGAGCGAACAGAAGAAAAATCTAAATGAATTCAATATTTGGTGTGATTTTCCTTTGGCTTCAAACTATCATCAATTTTTACACTTGCACACAGTTTGTACACAAAGTCAGGGATTTTATAGGATCAGAGCCAGGTGTATGATTAACCAATTATTCCAGGGACGTGCTAATTACTGTATCATCAGATAATTCACTAAAATTCACTAAAATAAAACTGGGTTAGGAACAGCCAAACTCTGATACTGAGGTGGCAACCATGACAAAACTGAGCACAGTAACAACATATAAGGTTGTTATTCTGCATCAGCACAGTTTCTCCCTGGCAAAAATCTTAAAGCAGACTGGGGATTCAAGCACAAAGAAAAGGGCAATGTTGAGGACCGTAGATGCAGTTGTCAGCCACTGAAACGTAATGCAGCAGAATAAAGACTCATCATGATAATTTACCTTAAACATCGGAAGATGTCAAGCAGTGACATCAGTAAAGGACTGGTGAAAACCAGTGGGACCCAGGTACACCCATCTACTGTCACACCAAAAATTGATTTGATTTGGATTTCTTTTCTATTCATTTACTTTCCAATTTGTTATTTGATCATAATAAACTATGAACACTTCTATATTTGAAAGCATTCTTACTTTATAGCATTTTTTCGCACCTGCTTAAAACTTTTACACAATACCCTCACCATCACTGGTCCGCCGCTCCATATCCACACTATTTTATATCTGTTACATGTGATCAGTGTGAACCTACTCTCATCAATCTCATCAGTGAACAGGATGACACCAATGGTGGACTTGCTGGCAAATGCCAGTTAAGCTGCACAGTCCTGGGCTGTAAGCACAGGCTCTACTACAGGATGTCCGGCCCTCATGGCCTCCCTCATATACAGTAGACTATTTCTGACAGTTTGGTCAGAATCTTGCACACCAGTAGCTTGCTGGAGGTCACTGTGCATGGCACTGGCAGTACTTCCCCTTGCATAAAGGAGCAAATACTAGTCCTGCTGATGGGTTGTTGCCCTTCTAAGGCTTGTTCAGCTCTCCCTTTGTAACAACCATCATCCATTATCTCCTCTATGCTCTTAAAACTGTGCTGGGAGACACACTAAATCTTCTTGTGATAGACCATATGGATGTGCCATCCTGGAGGAGCTGGACTACCTGTGCAACCTGACATAACCCTAGCAAATTATTTTATTACTCCTAAATTTTTTCTGGTTCACCAAGACAGCATTAGAAAAGTATAAAAATATCAGAAAAGTTCTAATATTTGTCTCATTAGACACAAAATCTTTTACATTTTTAGTTTTTATCTTAAAATGTTTTTTTAACGCTTTTTTCTTTCAATGCATGATTTTACAATCTAAACAGAATTTCATGTCATACAGGCTTTTGTTGAAGTCTACAGAATACTAAAGCTTGAAGAACAGTGACTCTAGAGAAGAATATGGGAATATTTATCTTGATGACTTTATATTAAACTATATGAAATACGAAGGTTACAGCACACTAAAAAGTATGGGATACTGAAGTGTGTTGGATACTGAAGGGTATGGAATACTACATTTCGTATAATAATGAAGTGGCTTTAGTATGAATTACAGTAAAGTTGTATGTCAGAGAACATTTATGCATTAACCTTAATGGCATTCAGCAGATGTGACTTAGAAAATGTTATAGGAACAGTGTAGTGTGATGCATACTGAGAATTATGGAATAATGAGTTTTGAAGAAAAGGAAAAAGGAAGGGTGGATGGGTGAGGTGAACTGATTGTACTGAACCACCAAAAAGAGTCAGAATACAGAGTTAAGAAGGATTTCCCCTTGCAGGGATACTGTCTGGCATAAGCAGTCTAACAATTCTTTAATTATATGCTAACACTCTACACATACACTGGTCAAACCTGGAAACATTCAGTGTTCATCTGTTGTTGGGGGGAAGCCTTAATAGCTTCATGTAGAATTCTTTTGGTATTAGAAAACATCCAAGAACATTTTCTTAAAAAGCTATAAAGAAATAATCACATGAAGAACCTCTTGCAGAGTTTTTTTTTCTCAAAATATCACCCAGTACAGACTCGTGCACCTGCCATGACTTTTCATTTAAAAATTTTCCTTTAGATTTGAGACTTGTTTAGATGAAAACGTTGCTTTTCATGTCACTGCAGTAACTGAGACGCAGCAGCTCGAGCTCCCACACTTGGGGAACTGGAAATCACAGCATGGCTCATTTGCAGCAGAGAAAAATAACATCGGTCTGAACACTGAGCAGATCGCAGGAGTTTCCGCTGGACCACCAGAAAAGCTTCTCAATAAACGCAGCATGTTCTCTCCGACTCACTAACACACCCAGGCCATGTGCTCACTGAATACACATCACTCTCACTGCACAAACACGGCGACAACACACACACATATACAGTACACACACACACACAGGCTCAGTTTCACTCTAGGCCATAGGATTGTTATTGTTCATTCAGTTTGTCGCTTAGGCATTGATGATGTTTCTAAAGAGATTTCAGTGTAAAGAGAACACTTCATCTCTATTTCACTGACTTGATTCTGATTGGTCAAAAGGTGCGTGTTTATTTTTATAGTACAACCCAAAAGTGCAGCCTTAAATTGCATTTGTTTTATATTCATGCACTTGTTGTAATGAATTATTGTTTCTATAGTAACAACTCATTCACAGGTACTTGTATGGTGGCTGCTCCACATAAACAATTTTTTAACATTTATGGAAAAGATTTTCAGTGTCAGTTTGTAAGAGTCAGAGGTAAAACTGTAACTTAAAGTTTTCTGACAACTTCAGGACAGAAGAGTTTACACTTTGCAGGTTCTCAGTTTGCATTTTGTTTATTATTATTATTATTATTATTATTATTATTATTATTATTATTATTATTATTATTATTATGAGTTTTAGAGCTGCTTGCACTGAAATATTTAAAGATTTATTTTTATAGAAAGATAATCACCTTTGGGCTGGTAATTTTAACAAAAGTTTTTGGAATGAATATAAATGAGTAATAATGAAAATATTAAAATGCTTGTTTTCTTTTTTCTTTTTCTAACATATTTTAGGCAGGCTTTTCTGAGAATCATTAATCATTGCTAAAAAAAAAAATCCATGGCTCTACTGAATACGGTTATAAATCCAGGTATATAATCAACAGTCATTTTTAAGCCTCTTTCTCTCTAATGTGTGGAAATGGTACAGGAAAGCATCAAAATGATGATTGACGCCATACTTTCAGGAAGCTTCCAATTTTATTTTTGTGCCTTTCTGATGAATGTTAGAGGAAAAACAGGTCTGTAGAAACGACACTGCATGACGAACGTTGGTCCAAAATTAACGTTTAGATGATCACGACCAGGAAATTAATCAACTGCTGGTGGAACCTAGTGAAATTATGCTCTCTTAATTTTACTCCACTATAAAAGGATAAAAAAGGTTAAGAGAAAAATCATACAGCATGTAAATGACCAAAACTAATAAAAGAAAAATGTAGCGCTTGATCACATGCTCACCTCCTGCTATCATGGTGCCATTCTAGTACTCACAATTTTATTTCTATACCTTTTTTACACTTTAGAGGAAAAGAGGAACAAAGATCAAACATTAAACATTTTAGTCCAGAATACTTATTCCATTTTTAAAAATATTTAGATTTGTGCAAATATATAAAAAGATTAAACCCAAAAACCTTAAGGGGAATAATCTGAAAGTGTGTGGTGTTTTATTCTGGTTAAACCCTGTAGTGTGGATTCAGGAAAACAAATCTATCAAGTTTTTTTTTTTATTATACCTTGGATATCATGGATTTATGAACATGCACAAGCAGGGAAACGCTCAGCCAATCAGATTGCTGCATTAAGGCAGGTTTTGGGTTCAAGTAACATTTTAAAAGCTACTATAGTCTCATAAATCAACATAAACATTAAATAAAATGTTATGCACTGATTAGCTTGTTGAAAACTTTAACTGACAGCTCTGACTGTTACAAAGCACTGACACTGAGGTGAACATTTGAAGACTTCAGCAGGAAGGAATTAGTGTTAAGTCTGTAATGAACTCAGAAATGACTCTAAAGGAAAAGATGTACATTTACATTCTTTACTGTTCATTATCACCCAAATGAGCATGAGGTTCCCTTCTGAGTCTGGTTTCTTTCAAGGTTTCTTCATCATCTCATGGAGGTTTTCCTCGCCACCATCACCTCTGGCTTGCTCATTAGGAATAGACGTTAGAGATAAATAGCAACTTAAACTTCACAATTTTTTCCTGTTTCTATGCTTCTGTAAAGTTGCTATACAAATTAATTGAAGTGAATCGAATTGCACTGAATGGAAATTAAGATACCTTCCATAAATATTAAATAAATATCTTCTTTAAGTAATCCTACATGGTATTTAATCTATAACTAGATATCTTTCTTCAATAATTCAGTTGTAGAAATACCTTCAGGTACTTGTTTAATTGTCAAGGACACAAAGCTAGTAGCTTATAAATCGAGAATGCGTCTTTTTTCCAGTTCCTTTGCACCTCAAATAAATTGTCATAATGATATATTTCATGAAAATTTACAGTATGCCTATAGGGGTAAATTATATCTTTGCAATGTATAACAGATTAATGTTTAGTAATTCACTGTTAATTATTTATTAGTACATTATAATATAGTTTTTCCAAAAGAAAAACATGTGACAAGAGTAAGACACAGTTCTACTTTTCTACATGATTTAATGTACCCCTGGTTGGAGTCTCATCACCCGGTGGTCACCAATCTCTTCAATAAGGAGCTTGAAATGTTTCATTTATTTTTATTTATTACAGAACAATTTTGGCTTAAAAAAGCCCCCAAAAAATCCTGACGGGACTGATCAATAAACCGCATCCAAAATTTAACATTTAATTGTGTTATATTAGCATGACTAGTCGCTAATGGAATTTCTATTGCTGTACTTTGAATCTTTTTTTTAAACATGATTTATCATAGAATCCATGGGTAACTTTGCTTCTTGTTTGTTTCACATGCATTTAAAGCTTTGTTGCCCACCTCATGTAGAATGTTGCTATATAGAAATGAGATATCAAGAGTCGCTAGCCAATCATTATTCACTTAATTTCAATTCAATTCTATTTATTTGCATAGCACTTTTAACAATTCACATTGTCTCAACGCAGCTTTACAGGAGTAAAATACAGAATGTAAATGTAAAAGTTTAAAGTTTAAACTAACATCAATCCCTAATGAGCAATCTAGAGGTGATGGCGGCAAGGAAAAACTCCCTGAGTCTTCAAATGATCGCTGACGAACACCTGACCACAAACCTGAAATTGAAGGTAAGATTTTTATTAAAGGTTGCATGAGTCAAGGAATCTTGAGACAGGATTAGATATAATTATATATACAAGATATAATTATTTGAAACAGAGCATCAATTAAAGGTTTATTTAATTTGGACAATGCAAGTTTTTGTTACAAGGGAATGAGGCGTTACTCATAATAATAGAAATTATAGCATATTAGTTGCAAGTCTTTAAGATAAATCACCTGCAATACTGCTGCTGATGTTGAGAATTAATCAACACCTTCTGAACTCTCACCTTTAGATCTCAGAATAAAATTGTGCAAAAGTTTTTCATCTTTCATTTTAAATTTTGAGCCTCCACACACCTCAGATTTCTCTCTCTGTATGATTCACTCCTAAATGTAGCACACGTGTGTGTTTGTGTGTATGCATGCGTGTGGGTGTGTGTGTAAGAGAGAGATCAGCACTGACCTTGTCCTCGTCTTCGTTTCTTATTTTAGAACAGAAGAGCTTTATGTTTACACTAATCGATCGTCACTCCCACAGAGCACTCTCCAAAACTAATATTTAGCAATGGCCGGCAAAAATTACTACAAAAACACATGACTACTTAAAAAACCCCAGCTGATTTCACATGAGCTGAAAATTTAGGTCATCTGAGATGTTCTTTTTCCCGTTTCACGTGGTGAAAAATAGTTGTGAAAACACCAGTGAAGGTCTGTGCTTTGTTCGGTAAGAAATGACCAAGGAACCTTTTCTGCTTGCTGAAAAAATAAAAATAAAATAACAGAACTCTTCTCACCACTTGCTAACGCTAATTGCTGATGTCACCTGACCAAGGTGTTCTTCAGGGCTGTGGAATTTTATTCACATTGGAAAAGTTTAAGAACCTTGCAGTTATAGTAATAAAAAAGGCGTTATTTAGCAACCTAGTTGGTTTCAGTTATTACTTAGTTATATCATGAATACAACATAAATAAACAATGTTTGCAAAGTTTTTACATTTATGGCACAAAATTATCCAACTTTAAATATCTTTGTTGGAAAAGTATGTGAATCGTTGCTTCCTGTAACTGGTCTGACTCTGTTGAAAAGCAAGAACGTTTCTGCTACCTGGTGATCAATCCTGCACAAAAGGCTGGAGGAATTCTGGCCCATTACTCTTTAAAAAATAGCTTCAACTCAGTTATGATTGTGAGAGTTCTTGCAGGAACTACTTTTTTAAAATCCTTCTACAGCATTTCGATTCTACATTAATCATGTCTTTGTAGACTTACGTGTATGCTTATGGTTGTCGTCTTGCTGCATGACCTAGCTTTAAAGCTTCGGTTAACAGACAGATACTGTGATATTCTCCTGCAGAATTTTGCTGGTACACAATCCAAAATTCATCCAGGTCCATCAATGATGGATAAACAACATTCAACTGGACCGGACCTGAGACAGCAATGCAACCCCTATACCATGATGCTGTTACCCTCATGCTTCACAGATAGGATGAGGTTATTGTGTTGCAATGCAGTGTTTGTTCTTCACCAAACATTATGCGTTTCATTTAAGCCCAAAAAGTCCTATTTTTGGATTTACCTGTCTACAGGATATTGTTCTAATAGGATTCTGAATTACATGCATGGCCTTAAACAAATGTCAACTGGGCAGCAGTGTTCGTTTTTGGAGAGTAGTGGCGTTCTCCTTCATTCTCTGCCATACACACCATTCATGTTACCCCATGGTTCTTTGTTACTTCCTGTAATATTATTCACCCACCACTCCAGTCCAAGATCACCATCTTACACTGAATTGGTGGAGGTCAAACTCTTTAGAAATGGATTTACATTGTTTTACCTTCTTCATCATTTGTGCTACTTATCCTATGCAGGGTAATAGGGAGCATGGAGACTATCCCAGGGGGCTGGACTAAACAAGAGAGAGGAAATGCCAACCTATCGCATGGCACAAACATACACACCCACTATGTCCTCCTAAACTCAGCCATGATTATCATCCCTTGATTGAAAGTTCTGACTTCAATTAGCCCTTTCAATTAGCTTATAATATTAGAGGTTCACATACTTTTTTCAGATAGAAACTTTCTTCAAAAGAACATTTTTACAATTCTGTAAAAATTGGTATCCAATTCATCTTCTTATAAATCTGTGCAGGACAGAAGATTCTACACAGATTTACAAGATGAATCTGTTTAAACAGAAGTTTTCCCTTTAAGAAAACAGTAGCAACAAGCACGTTAATGCCACTGAACCGCTAAAAGTATTTTTTCTGCAGAACCTGCGTGACTGAGACAGGGTTTAACAGGAGCGAGGATCGGATAACTCGCTCTGCAATGCTAATGAGCTTTGTCTGTTTGCATGTTGCTCAGCTACAGATAAAGTGCTGAGACACAGAACTTTGAGAACCAGAACCCTTCTCTTGTGCTCTCTGCTCCATATTTCCTTCTTTCCTGCATGGAAACTCATTAATGAGTTCTGTAACAGCGTCAAACCACAACGAATCAACTGTGACTACAATTCATCAAAGAATAAAACTCTCAGGATGGGATGGATCCAGAATGCTAAAAAAAGCCACATAGAAATTTAAACCAAAGTCTCACTATACAACATGCTGCATTTGTTTGTTTAAGTTGTTTGAGTGCTCACTATAAAACAGGCTTCAAATACAACCTTTATTTAGTTATTTTTAATCCAAATTCTGATTTGGATTAATGTGTTTAAGGAGTTAATGTGTATTTATTTACCAAACGTTTACAATACAACACTCTTCATCTGCAGGATTTTAATTCATTATTAATTAATTAACTATTATTTTTTCTAACGCCAAATACTAACTTTAAAGCAAGCCTCTTCTGTGAACCTCTTCTGATCAGTGTGACCTCTTTTGTCTAAAAGCGTGACGACACTTTCACCTCCCTCAGGACTACTGTAGTCCTAATTTAGCTATAGCGTGTTTGCTCCTATTAGCGCGATCTATCACGGAGGTCTCCACTCTTTCCCTTAAAATGGCTTTAAATGACTGCCAGCTGTACGACTCCTGTCTCTGCCATGGTTACAGCCGGAATAAAGCTTAGCACTAAAATGGTTACGGCAATGCTGATTAACAGCTCACTACGAGCTCGGCTGCTACAGAGACATTCCAGGTGCTCGAGCCTCATAAAGCTATAATTACGCCTCTATTTGATTCACTAATTTCCTTATTTACATGTCGCATTTCCTAGAAGACTCCCATGGGCTCCTTTTCTTTGTTATCATCTTTGGCTGAGTCTGAGATAATGTTGACCTTTATATAAATATGAGTTACAATAATGGTGGTTAAGTGTAAGTGTGGACAAAAAAAAAACAATAATAATATATGTGTATTAAAACAAAACTTTTTTAGTTGAACTTTTGCCTTGTTGATTGTTTCGTTGAATGATGCACCATAAAATTAAGCCAATTAATAATTTACTCATAATAGTTCTAGAGGTTGGTGTGTTCTGGTAGCTGGCTGGTGGACTGAACTTCCCCAAGATATCAGAACAGCAGAGTCACTGGCTGTCTTCACATGGTGGATGAAGACCTACCTAAAATAATAATAATAATAATAATAATAATAATAATGGGGGCACGGTGGCTTAGTGGTTAGCATGTTCGCCTCGCACCTCCAGGGTTGGGGGTTCGATTCCCACCGCTAACCTTGTGTGTGTGGAGTTTGCATGTTCTCCCCGTGCCTTGGGGGTTTCCTCCGGGTACTCCGGTTTCCTCCCCCGGTCCAAAGACGTGCATGGTAGGTTGATTGGCATCTCTGGAAAATTGTCCGTAGTGTGTGATTGCGTGAGTGAATGAGTGTGTGTGTGCCCTGCGATGGGTTGACACTCCGTCCAGGGTGTATCCTGCCTTGATGCCCGATGACGCCTGAGATAGGTACAGGCTCCCCGTGACTCAAGGTAGTTCGGATATCGGTAGAAAATGAGTGAGTGAGAGAGAGTAATAATAATAATAATATAAATTAAGTTTTGTCTTTGTGCTTGCTGTATTTTCTCAGAGTTTTAGACTGATGGTATTCATAGTCTGCAACCTATTGAACCAGTATTGATGCATTAATTGATGGATAAAGCAGTTTTGTATGTTGGTCTGAATATAGCGCCTGCCACATGCCATAAATGTAAAAGTCAGTATAGTACCTTAAGTTCCACATAAACAGTTTAATAAGATCATTAAAGGTGTGAAGATTCATGGAGAACTGTATTTCTTTAACACTTCTGGAAGAAGATCCCAGTGCCAAAAAGAAATAGACATATATGTCTGTGTTACAAATATGTGTGTGTGTTTACAGAAAGAGAGAGAAGAAGAGGGATGGAGAGAGAGAGAGAGAGAGAGAGAGAGAGAGAGAGAGAGAGAGAGAGAGAGATGTGACAGTGTGATGCTGAATGAAGAGCAGAAAATATCCTATTTGATCTGATAAACTGAATCTCACTGTCAGGACTGTTTTTTGTACTGTTATCATCATTGATCACATATAGTTTTAACACCAACTAAATGATGAAGATGTGTACAGCTGTTTTACCTGGTTTAATGTCCCAAAGTCACCAAATTAAAGCCATACACCCCGCCCCTCCCCACCTCTCTCTAATACTGTGAGCTTTCACCTGGGGCAGCCACTGACTCACACTGACATCATGTTCCTCCATCGTTCCTCCTGATGGCAAACACATCACCACTGCTTTCTTCTCCATCTGCATGCAATCATGTGCTTCAGAGAGTGACCAGGCCTATTGTTCAACAAAACGACCCCAAATGTGAGCAATCTTCTGATCAGCATCAGCAGATTCATCTCCATTTGTTTCCCCTCGATGGTAATCACCTTTTTATGTTTGTATCCAGGTTCTGCCTACGTGACATTGTGTCACTGCTGGGCCACAATCCAAATAAACACAGATTATCTCACTCAAGCTGGGTTTTCTTTCTTTTTTTTTTCTATATATATATATATATATATAGAAATATCAGTGGATTTTATTCAGTTCCTGATAGCTACATTGCGTCTGTGCATTTTTTATTAATATTGTGGCCTAATTTATAGTTGGATTAATTCTTAATTAATTAATAGACACACACATATTATTATCTAAAGGCTGTATTTAAAATTTTTGAAATATTTTAAAGCTGTAAGAAAAAAGTACATAAAAGTTCCATTACAGATATTATGTCATGAGCTGGAACTTGATTAATTTCCTGTAACAATACGGCAGCAAGTGTTTCATTCTTCATATGACATAATAAGTATAAAAAAAAAAAACATTTCTCCTTATAGGCAACTTCAACATTCACAGTTTTTTGGTGTTCATGTGACACATCTGAAATACAAATTAACTGTTGCTATAGAAACAATAATGTACTAATAACAAGTGCATTAATACGAACGTGTTGCGGGTATATAAGAATTGAACAACACTTTCCGAACATAATCAAGAACTCGAGTGAGCTGTGACATTAAAAGAAAGTAAAACAGACAATAACGAAAGGAGCTATTAAATGTTAACATTCTGATTATATCTTTGGGAGCAAAGTTTTTTTTATTCTAGCTTGTGATATTTACATCATTGGTGATCATCATGATTCCTACATGGACTACATGGACTTTGTTTATGTGTTGTTTTGTAATGTAATTGTTCTAGTGTTCGGGTCCTGTCTCCTATAATCCTGTGACTGGTTTATTATCCTGGTGTGTTCACCTGCTCAGGCTAAACCCCTTAATTAGTATGTCTATGAATACTCTGCTGTTTCTGGTCCAAGCTCTGTTTCTAGTTCTACTGTTTTTCGATTCTGACTGTCACTATTGTTCAGGTTTTGAATATAATATTGGCTGCCTAGGTTTTGACCCACACTACAGATATCAATGACATTTGGATTTTCCAAAATAACTTCACTACCACATGTTATACATAATTTTTTTTGTATAAAGTACAAATGTTTATTTATGTACAAATATTTCAGAAATGCTGCAGCTAATATATGAGGATATTTTAGCTTTCGGAAGTCATACAGTAGGTAGTGACTGTGAGACTAATTAAGAACATTTATTTTGAAACAGCTCCATAAAAAACATTGATTAAAACACTGATTCATTATTTCCTCAGTGGCACTGCTACCAATTAAAGAAAACGTCGTGGCTAAGCTGCATCATAAACCACACCAAGCTGAATGGGTGGTGTAGCCTGTTATTTAGTGCAAGAATGTGGTTTGGGTTTCAGCCCAGATTTTCTACAGAAGACTGATACAAAAGTTAGTGATTCACCTCCATATTAAAAAAGTCAATGAGCAGCGTGTTCACTGCAATACTGAATCAGTTACTAAGAGAAGTAAAAGAAACAAAGATGGGCCTTTATTTTCGTGCAAATTTCTAATTCTTGAAGATAAACAATGAGAAACCTTAAACAGAATCATTGTGCAGAAGCATAAACACACATCAAGGAAAAAGAACAGTTTGCAGGCTGAAGTGAAATTACTTTCAAACCTGTAAAAAAGAAAAGAAAAGAAAGAAAGAAAGTTGCAGAGAGAAAACATTTCAACTGAACATCGTCAAACACACTGTTCTGAGAGATGTTTGTAAAGAATGAACACATGACAAACATGACCTTTGATGTGATGTCTGGAGAGAAAATTACTCTAGTGGAAAAGATGGTTTTGAGTCACAACCCAATCGCACTAATTCAGCTGCATACATTTAGCCACTGTCCTCTGAATCCTGTAATCCGGTACACATAAAAGAGTACACAATATGAAACAGCAAGGAGTACAAATATCAAAAAAGATATTATAATATGTATAAGATATTTATTTCTAGTGAGAAATAGCATGTGTTGTCACTGACTACGTTCCTCATCTAGTCTGATGGACTGTTGTTGGTAAGCTAGCAATGAGGTGATAGAGCCTTCCTTCAAATCTGTCTCAAACCATTTCTCTTGATCTTTTTTATGTTTTGACTGTAGAATCTCTGGTAGTAATTTTTGTGCTCGTTTGATTAAAAAAAATCAGCTCACGCGATGCTCACACTATTACCATTACAATGCATTTGCCAGTCCTAGCTAGCAAGGAACAGCTAATTGACAAGCTGAGCTTGCTTTCGATTTGCGCTTTATTATTCTCAGATGGAATAAAGCGTGGTGTTACTCAGCTGATGAGGCAGTTGTTTGTCTATGCAGTAGCTTTGGAGGCAGAAAATCAAGAGAATTTGAACTGATTGTGTTTAAAACCCTGATCAAGTGCACTTGGACATAATTAAGGGTCCTTAGCTTCTTTTCGGTTCTACCGGGAACTTACTCTGGAGGAACACTGAGCCTTATTTATCACACTGGATGCAAAATATTCATTTAAAGAAATAATTGTGATTACCACAAGACATGTGGTAGTTACTTGTTACCAGTTACTTGTAAAAAAAAACTCTCGAAATCTATGCTTCACTTCTGTGTGTGTACATTTCTGTAAAAATCAACACTGAAATGGTTTGTCTTCAATTTGTATAATTGTCAATGAGTTCCTGTGAACATAACTTTATATACAAGTTATACTGTCAACTAATTTCTTTCAATACCAATTTAAAATGAATTTGATTTCAAAACAAACCCATTCAATTAAAAGTAAAATAAAGTCACCCAAAACTTGGTGTGTGTCTATGGTAGCTGTGTGTCTTGGTGTGTGTCTGTGGTAGCTGTGTGTCTTGGTGTGCGTCTATGAAATTTAGCAATTCCTAAGAGAAGATTTAGTGCCTGACACACATAAGAGGCACTCTTTAGCTGTTTAGTCACCATTTATTAATTTTCAGCTCTCTGTGAGCTTTTATGTGCTAGGTATTTTCTGGCAGATTGGTTTTTATCAATGTAGTACTTGATTACAAAGAAGATCAGAAGCTTCTGTAAATCTGTGAGGAATTTTTAGTTTGGATTGGAATGAAGGTTTATGGTCTGTATTAGAGAATGATTTTCATTGTGTGATCAGTAAAGGATAAAAATGAATGTTTATGTTCTCCTGATGGTGGAGCAGAAGGAGTTAAATGCAGGCAGATTGTAGGTTCATGGAGGTATGGAACAGATTACAAGGCTCAGTAATGGATGCAGATCCACTTAGATACTCGAAGGCTCTTTGCCCAATGAGTTTCTCGGATCAAAAGGTGTCGTGACAACGTGAGCATGATGGAGTGACCTCGTTACAGGCGTGTATTTGTTACAGCTAGTCGGTCCTCATTCCCACAGTAACGGTGAGTCGCTAATGATTCGCCTTCACACTTGATATGCAACAGTGAATCAGCGCTAATTTTCCCATCAGCCCTACATCCAAGCATCCCACCAACAGTGTGATGTTATTGCTGCTTTTTAGGTTTAAGTGCCTCAACATGGCTTCCTATGGGCTGGACTCATGAGGTCATATCCTTCCCTGAATGAAAAGCAGGTTTATATTTCTCTCATCACTCTGGCCAGGAGAGAAAAGAAGTGATGGCGTCCACTAACAGCACTTTTGTTTATTCCATGACTTATTACATCATTCCTCTCTAATAAATTCCAAAACACTGTGTTCTTACTGACTAAACCTATTCTGTCTCAAATCATGTACTATTACATAATCCTTAAAAGTTAGTTATAGAAGTAGAAGATCTAGATAATACGGATGGTACACTACCTGACATGAAGAAAAGACTATTGTTGCTTAGTGCTGCCTGATATTTATTGTGCTTTTAGTAAAATTGTCTATAAATGTGTTTAAGCTTAAGCTAAAATAAAAATCATCTGCCAGATTTACAAAATATTGCAAACTTGAATTGCTTACTTCCATTCCACTTAAACCACAAGGCTGTTAAATTCTGGATTCTGATTGGTTAGAAGTTCTTGATTGTTTTTTTTATTTCAGTATATCTCATTCTAAGACCTTTTTATTTGTAACACAGCTCTTTCACAGTGATTTGCACAGTGGGCACAACACTAATAATAAATGAATTAAAAGATGTGTAATCATTGACAAGGTGAAATTTTCTGTAAAACTGTTATAACTGAATATAACTGTTAAAACAATTATATTCACCATTTTATTTTCTGACAGGAAATCCTCAGGACAGTGGAGCTTATGCTTTCTGGTTTCTTATAAATATTTCTTATTTATTTATTAAAGACAATGTGGATAATACTTTTTGTACTTGTTACGTGTTGTAGTTCTGAACTGTAATTGTAATTTGTAATCAGCTCGCCACATTTAAATCTGCCATGACTGAATATCAGAAAATAAACACATGCCATATTTTTCAAGTCACCCCCCAATCCCCCAACTCTTATTTCCAGAAACAAACCCACAAAGAAACTGAATTGTCATGAGGCAGAGATTTACCAACCAAGGCACCGTTTAGCTCCAATCTGATGTGTTGATGGTGCACTACACAATTCCACATGTGCAGGTTAGTGTAAAACACCTGGCTGAATAAAAGAATATTGTTACGAAGCTGCTAGTCTTGCTCTGAAATGAGTTCGGTGTTCTGCAGACCTCCAGACCCGAGATCTGCAAATAAACACGGCTTAATTTCTCGCTCCAACCAAAAACATACCTGGACGCATGAGTTACGTCTGCTGCTCGCTCGACTAACAGAGAAACATGCACTGTAGATCAAACATGACACGTTCACACTAGACTTTATTTATAATAGACTTTATTTATGAATGATATGGAAAATATGAATGGATTTGAATAACTTTGAATAGAGAGTTGCACACCATTCAGACATTCATATTTATTTATATTCATATTTTACATATTGCGTATTTTATCCTTCTTCTGGAACTACCCAAGTAGTCAAACCATATAAGCAGAAACACGTCTGTACTTTTTCAAAGCACAATCCAAATCCAAAACGCCTGAGTGCAGAAACTAAGGCAGGGATTAGTATCCAACATGTTAGATATGAACCACTAGCTCACTAACATGAACTAATCTAGATTATTACTTTAGAGTTCTCAGTTCAATTCTCAGTCAACGTGTTCTTCTAAAACCGGATACATCTGCATTAAATAATATCACATCACATATTAATAAGAAATAACATCTGAAGCATCATGTTCCACTACACGACAGGCCCTGTCTCATCACTTCACTTTGGTTGAGTAAAACAGCAAGTATTTTCTTGCTTACACAGCATTTTGCTAATGTTTACAATTTTACGTTTATTAATGAGTGTTTCCTTGCTCATTGTTATGTTTTTATGTTAAGGAACATCAGTAAAACCAATTAGTTCCTGTTCTCACTTACATTATAGCAGCAATAAACAGTCATTTTCTCACTAACCGCAGAAAACTTGTTAGTGACAGGTTATTGGTTAGGGTTGTGAGTGAGAAGTGGGGTTTATCAGTGTGGCCCATTGTTATTTGTTAGGGGCAAGGGTATGATTGATGTGTGGAGTTGCTGTTTAGGGGCAGGGTTATGACTGATGTCTGGGGTTATTGTTTAGGGGCAGAGTTATGACTGATGTGTCTGATTATCGATTAGGGGCAGGGTTATGACTGAGGTGTGGGGTTATTGTTTAGGGGCAGGGTTGTGACTGATGTGTGGGGTTATTGTTTAGGGGCAAGGTTTTGACTGAGGTGTGGGGTTATTGTTTAGGGGCAAGGTTATGACTGAGGTCTGGGGTTATTGTTTAGGGGCAGGGTTATGACTGATGTGTGGGGTTATTGATTAGGAGCAGAGTTATGACTGAGGTGTGGGGTTATTGTTTAGGGGCAGGGTTGTGACTGATGTGTGGGGTTATTGATTAGGAGCAGAGTTATGACATATTGGTTTGGGATGGTTAAATGAGTGAATGGTGAGTTTTATCAATGTGGATCAGGGTTATGACTGAGGGGATGAGCTTATTTCCAGGGATTTCAGAACAGCGTAACAGATATTGTGTCATCGGGCAGGCGTGGCCTATTTGATAAACTAAACCTAACCCTAACCCTAACCGTAGTTTTTTGTTGTTTATTTGTTTTTAAAAATAACTGTAAGATAATAAAGTTTAATAGATATAAAATATAAAATCTACCTGTATGACTGTATGTCCTTCATTATCCATCGTAGGTATGCTCTTTTTTTTGAAAAAGGGCATTTTTTCAAGACCTCCAGAAACACGCCCACTTTACGTCGTGGTAACGAAACCCCTGGAATTTAGTGAATGCCTATGACTGAGATGTGGGGTTGTTGGTTTATGAGTGAAAGATAGCGCTGTTGGTTAGTGATTTGGTTGTTCTTACTGGGAGTATATTGTTGTTATTATGGCTTATGGGTGAGAGGTGGGGTTTATTACTGAGGAGTTGGAGTAATTTGTTAGAAACAGTCCATTTGTTATTGATTAAGGATAGGGTTAGAATGTGAGGTTATGAGTGTGAGGTGTGGTTTACCAGGGATGGGGTGGGGCTATTGATTCGGGGTGGGGTTAACGGTGAGTGCATTACTCTCCTTAAAATGACAACATATCCGGAAAATGTTTACAAAGCCATTTAAGAATTTTTCAGATATTCAGATATTATTCTGAGGAAAATTAAGCTTGAGGACCGGGAACCGTAAACAAACTGGAGTGCACAATAACCCTGGACAGACCTTCAAAACATTAGCATGTGCAATTTTCTCCCATCATCTTCAATCTGAAAGAACAAAAAGGCTGAATGAGGGAGGTCTTATTAGCATCCGATAGGATAGATGGGAAAAGCCTCCAAATGACCACTCGTTTTTTTTTTCTGCCTCTAACATGATGTTTAACTCGGTTCTAAGTACGGATAGATCCTGCATATGGAAGTCATTAACAGGCTTTTGAGGAGAATTAAGGGCTTTTGAGGAGTTTTATCAGTGATGAGATATAATCACTTTTGGACTTACACATGTAAAGATGGATCAGCAAATCACCTGCACGTAGAACAGAAGTGTAACAACTGGATTGGACACACATACACACCCACACACTTTCCCAGAATCATTATCCATGTTTATACACAGAAACTGATGTTTTTTTCTGGACACAGAACTGTCCGGGAGACTCGTTTGTTTGTGGGGTCCTCGGTAATCTAAAGTTTCAGATCAACAGGACCCTGGTGCATCATGTGTAGAAAATGTCTGTTATGTGTAACTGGTCACAATACTTGTTTTTCAAGCTCCCTGATGAAGGGTAAAGTACTGATACAGACAGAGGAGGAGAATGAGTTGTTAAATGTGATCAGGTTCAACCTAAAGAGATCATTCAGAAAGATGATAATTGTTGAGCTAAAGTGAAGAAAAAACATCAGCATTCTGTGATTCGTTATTGAGAAAGATGGAAAGACTAACCTCGATTTCACACAGTATACAGTGAATAAGAGACATTTCAGACAGTCAATCCAAAACTTAAGTATATCAGTTATGAACTTGTGCTTTCGCATGTCCTATAATTTTATTAGAACATAGCTTGAATGTTTAATGTGTAATAGAATACACTGAGTTTGAGAACTACCAGAATCCCCACCGCCAATCACACCCTCTCACATCTATTCCCCTCTTATCCCTGTCTACTTACCAAGTTAATCGAACATTTCCTTTAACCAAGTGCACTCACTATCTCGGATTCTGGTTCCAGTGGAAATGTTGCTCAGTGTGTAACTCAAATTGTTGTAAAAATTAAAAAAGCAAAATACTATGAGTACATGTTGGGGAGTGCACAGTTCCTTATATAAACTGGATGTAAAAATCTTCTTCAGTCTTCATTAATAAGCATATCTATATAATACAGATGATTTCAAGTCATATTAAAATCTAACTGAAACCCATTTTTATCCACCTAAAAAATAAAAACATTTCCTAAAGACTTCACATTTTTATGCTGTTTATGATTTTTATACTCAGACTTTTCGCATCTCGTCTGTGTTTGTTTTGTTCATCGGAGTGTGAGGAATCATATTACTTTTGTTTCCTTCCATTCCTTCACTGTGCGCTGGTCACTTGTGGGTCGTGTCCTGACATTAGTTTTTATTTTGAAAACTCAGTTTTAGGTTATAATATAACGTTAATAAATCAACCCAAAATTCTTTCTTAAATCCACTTATTATAATTAGGTTTCTGGTGCTGTATTGTGGGGGGCACGGTGGCTTAGTGGTTAGCACGTTCGCCTCACACCTCCAGTGTTAGGGTTCGATTCCCGCCTCCGCCTTGTGTGTGTGGAGTTTACATGTTCTCCCCGTGCCTCTGGGGTTTCCTCCGGGGTACTCCGGTTTCCTCCCCCGGTCCAAAGACATGCATGGTAGGTTGACTGGCATCTCTGGAAAATTGTCCGTAGTGTGTGAGTGCGTGAGTGAATGAGAGTGTGTGTGTGTCCTGCGATGGGTTGGCACTCCGTCCAGGGTGTATCCTGCCTTGATGCCCGATGATGCCTGAGATCCCCGTGACCCGAGGTAGTTCGGATAAGCGGTAGAAAATGAGTGAGTGAGTGAGTGCTGTATTGTTGTGTTCTAGATTTCAAGCGTTTTTTTCTGTTTAAAAATATGTCATATTTTCAGAATATGAAAAATATTTGTTACTTTTGAAATGCTTCCTAACTGGTGTTTAAACACTGATATTTAAATGAAAAAAAAATGCTAAATATAGAATATAATGCACATTCAGCAATACTGCTACCTTCAATAGACCTCCATTTAACTTTTTATAATTCTTTATCATGACTCATATTCCCAAGACACGCTTTCTTTTTATTTTTTGTTGTTTTGAAATGGAGGGAAACCAAGTCAGTATCTGTGAAACCAAAGCTGAGCTATCCACCGTAAATTACCCCTGACTTAATAATGACCACATGATGGACTGTGCGGTGAAGCTACTTTGAACTTACTTGACCCCTAAACATTTTGGCTCCATCCTAAATCGAGTGCTACAAACTATATAACAGAACCTAGAGTCAGTTTTGAATTCTTACCTAATAGTAAAACAATGTTTAAAGTAATAGAGTTATTTTTCAGAGTAAGAGCATCACATTTAAGGTAATTACTAATGACTTGTTTTCATTAAAATCATTCCACCTTTTTCACCGTTTGTTGACTTTTTAAATTAGTTCTGAAAGTCTACGTGTGTGTGTGTGTGTGTGTGTGTGTGTGTGTTTGTGTGTGTGTGTGTGTGTGTGTGAGTGTGTGTGTGTTAATATGCGCACGAGTGAGTGTGTATTGTAGGAACAATAGTTAATGATGGGATAAGTAGATAAAGCAGAGCTATTATATTTCAATTAATGTACTTATTTCAATTAATGTACTTAACCATATCAGTTATCAATTTGTTATTTAGATATAAACCTGTTTTGCGGCTGCACTGCTGTCTGAGCCGCTGTTGTATAAATCTAAGGAACACCTTTTGACCAATCAGAATCCAGATTCTAGCAGTGTTGTGGTATAAAGACACCCATTTCCTCATACGTTATTGTACATAATGGTTTATTTAGTTGAGGCCTGAGTGACTCATGAGTGTTGTTAATAATCCCATCATTGTTCAGAAAAAAACAGCGGCTTTTCAGGTAAAATGTATGATTATCCCTAATGGAAAGTTAGAGTTTGGCATGAGACTCTGTGAGAATCACTTACCGTGACACTCGAGCTTACAATCAGCTCTTTCATCTACTGGTTTCCTTCGATTGTTCCTGGCCTGTAAATCAGATCTGACATTTCAGGATACGTTTCAGCAATGCGCTTGGCCTGTCACTATGAATCGATTAATCACAAAATATGCTGAGTGTTTAAGGAGGCAAGTTCGAACACAGCCTCTGTGGCTAGCTGAAAAAAAAAAAAGATTGTGCACATATGTTAAATGCATTTGTGCTGATCTCATATCCCGATTTTAAAAAAGTCCAAACAAATACGTGCTTAATGACAGTGCAGTGATTTGAATTGAATGAAGGATGTGATGAATGAGTGTTAAACGAGCTCTGATGAATGCTGACTCAGTCCCACGGCACAACTGCAGGACTTGTAGGGTGTGTGCAGTGTATAGTGAGTTTGTCATTTTGAACAAATGTATCTCAAAGAAAGCAAAAGTATAGAGAAACTGGTGCTCTGTGCCTCTGATATACAACACATTGAAACAAGTGTTTAAAGACAAGATTTAGACTGAGCAGCAACAAAGCAACAGTCAAGCATTTAATTTCCACATACCTGTCAAACACAGAGGGGGGGCACGGTGGCTTAGTGGTTCGCCTCACACCTCCAGGGTTGGGGGTTCGATTCCCGCCTCCACCTTGTGTGTGTGGAGTTTGCATGTTCTCCCGTTGTACTCCGGTTTCCTCCCCCGGTCCAAAGAAATGCATGGTAGGTTGATTGGCATCTCTGGAAAATTGTCCGTAGTGTGTGAGTGCGTGAGTGAATGAGAGTGTGTGTGTGCCCTGTGATGGGTTGGCACTCCGTCCAGGGTGTATCCTGCCTTGATGCCCGATGACGCCTGAGATGACGCACAGGTTCCCCGTGACCCGAGGTAGTTCGGATAAGCGGTAGAAAATGAATGAATGATGAGTGAATGTCAAACACAGAGCCTGTGTACCAGACCTTTGTGGCCCTAGAAGCCACCATACCCGATTGCAGTGGGGTTTCCTCTCCTGTAAAGCTCTAGCAGTATGTCCAACATTTTAGCCAGTTTGGGGGACCTTTCTACCTTTACATGCATGGTGATGTGCTTGGTGATGAGTTCTCCCAAGGCCTTCTTGTTTTTATGAATAAAATTAAGCAATGTGTCCCAAATGCACTGCTTAAGTCTGATGTCCTTCGCAGTCAATTTTTAGAACATGTTAATGATGCAGGTGTTGAGCAGGAAGTTTAAGCGTTTAATTTGCCTTTTCTCAAGTACAGGCTGAGGCTATTAGGGTCTATCTATCTATCTATCTATCTATCTATCTATCTATCTATCTGTCTGTCTGTCTGTCTGTCTGTCTGTCTGTCTGTCTGTCTATCTATCTATCTATCTATCTATCTATCTATCTGTCTGTCTATCTATCTGTCTATCTATCTATCTATCTATCTTCAGTATATGTGTTTACTTTTCAACCCAAATGCTCAGTTCAAAAACATAGGAGAGTTGAGAGAGAAGACTGAAGTAGTTTTGCTGTTTCATTGAGTTCACCTTGGTCAAATTTAGTCCCTGATAGTTGAACTAGCTGTCCGCATATGACACTATGAAAAACAACTTAGATCTCTGCTCATTTAAGTTGATGTATTCGTCTTTCAGATGCTTCCATTCACCCAGGACAGAAACTAACGTCCCATTCAATGTAAACATCTAACTAGATGTGTGATCCTTATCAAAATCTATCAAAATTTGAGTTAAATCAAATAAGAGTAATATATCAAATTACCTCATTACAACACTCATCGCTGGCCAATGAATTTGATCTTTTACACTATTTATTGAAGAGCTAACTATTTGTTTAATCAATGTTTTGATTTATAAATTCACAAATTAATATTAATGAGTTTACTCGGGTTACAGAACACTTCTCGCGAATGCAGAAACATCCATATAGTTTCTCAGAGACTTGATCTGTAAATAAAGTTTTTTTTTTTTTTTCAGAATTATAAGGATTGTTACACTCAGGGAGTGTTAATACTCCAATATTATTATATATTTCAGCAGTATTTCAGTTTTTTTGTTCAAATAGGTCACAATACACTTTTCTGTGATGTTAGTGTCATGACATATTTTAATAGCATTATCAATATATTTTTTAAATAATTACAAAATGAATGAAACAGAATGGAAGTAGCTTTTCTGGTGTAAAGTATTTGTCATATTACTCAGTCATACCTGCAATCTGAGGTTTACCATAATATCGCATAATTCAAATAATTATCATGTAAGAAGTTTTCATTGAAATGTATTGAGTATCTAGGCACAGAACCAGGTTTTACAGATGCACTGGATTACAGCCATGTTATTAGAAGCTTTACTTCCTCTGAATTGCAGCTTTAAATGACGTTACCATCATTAAATTAAAGCAAAAAGGGTTAATGTATGGGCAGACTGTATTAGACATTCATTATCTTAAAGAGGAAACTGAGCTTCCTTTCATAGTGGAACCAACACTGGATAGGAAACCTCAGGAGTATGACGTTGCAAAAATAGAGCAAATGAATCATGAAG
Source organism: Tachysurus vachellii (assembly GCF_030014155.1). NCBI lineage: Eukaryota > Metazoa > Chordata > Actinopteri > Siluriformes > Bagridae > Tachysurus > Tachysurus vachellii. Next base: position 32,306,179 of record NC_083460.1, read on the forward strand.
TCAGTCATTACATAATTAAGAAGAATATGGCTTAAATCTCACACACGTTCTTCTTGCAGGTGTTATTTTGTAGGGGAAAATGATTCATTAGCTCAGATGTTGACACACACACAGCTACTGAACAGTGTCTGAGAAAAATCTTACGGATGAATATAGTTTTTTACACAACATTTGATTCAGTGACCATACTGCTATTGAATTTTGGATTCTGAATCATTAGAAGGTGTTTTTTTGTTTTATTTATTTAAACCAAATCACAGGTTTATATTAATGAGCTCATTCTACTAGTGGATCTATAGTAACTCACTACACATAAAACAAATTCTCAGAGGTAAAGATGAATCTTTCAGTTTTCTGACATATTCTGGACAGAGTTTCTTATGAGTAGTTTCTCAGTAGTTACACGAAAAGCTGTGAACAAAAAGAGGCTGGTGAGGGAATTGTTCTTAAATTTAAAAAAAAGGAATTATTGGTAGATTTCTCTTGTATATGTAACGCAAATGCATAAACTTGGCATGAACCTTATTTATTTAAATACAAAAATCACCATACAATCAACATACATATTCAAAGTTGGACCAAGGTCTCTGGCACTAAGGAAGACAGAGAAATGGGACAAAAACAAGTTAAAAAAACATGATAAGAGTTTTCAATGCTTCAGAGAATCAGATTGGTATAAATACATTATACCACATATACATTGTCTAAAGGGGAAATCTGTGAGAGCACAAGAGGAATAAAACAATTTGGGATGTGATGATTTGACCTACATGAGATTAAATCATCTTAAATATTTAATAAAAAATCATATGCTTTATTTCTTTTGCATAAATACATTATAACTGTGTGTTCCTGCAGAACGTGCCTTAATGCTAATGCACCTAAATATTGATTTGTTTTGGTCTCAAACATGAAAAAACAGTGTGGAAAGACGAACCGCACCAGTTGAGTTTCCACTCTCAGGGAAATATTTAAACAAAAGCATCTCCATTTGCCCCCGAAAAAAAGACCACAAAAAAAAACCTTGGTGGATTGGGTTACGCAGCAGCGCAGTTGCTTTTCTTCTTCACAGAAAGAAAAAAATCTTAAAGAGGTGAGAATGAGCGAGTAGCAAACCTGAGGCATATTAAATCCAGCAGAGGAGAGTCTGGCTGGCCGGTGTGGTGAGCCACAATGGTTTAGCGTAAAAAACCAAGAGGTTACACACACCTGGGAATGGCGTACATACATGGCCGGAGGAAACGGCCCTTGGCCAAAACAAGCAAAACATCTTTCCAACTCTGCACAGATTTTCCCGGTTTTCCCTCACTCCTCTGCTTATAGGCTCTAATTTAAGGCTGTCAGACTGTAAATGTGGCCATAATGTGACCCAAGCGAGTGGAAGGATGAAGAGTAAAACCTGGGCATTTATTAATGCACTCAGTGAGCAGCAGAAAGTGCCTGTGATAGTAAAAAATGATGCAGAGTTTCTGCTCGGGATGAAAACAAACACTTTGAACATGTCAAAAAAGAGTTGAACCAAACTACAGTATGTATGTGGATGAATTCTCAGTTGCTAATATCGTGCAACCTGCATCACACCCGCAATAAGAAGCGTGTGTGCATGCGTGTAAACGAATATGCATTCAGAAAGAATGTACATTTTGCTTCCCATATTTAGTTGACTTTTTGTGAAAAGCACCTAAAGTAATGTCATAAAAAAGAGAACACTTTCACAAACGTGCACACATTTGTGTTTTCGTCACTCATTTCATGTTCTTCCATCTTTATGATTCTTCATACACAACAGTGAAAAATTGACCTCACATTAACAATCTCCAGTCATTTTTACACAATTGCAGTTCTTCCTGTCAAACTTGAGGGAACTCCGCTAAATTCATCAGCTCACATGCTGAAACACAAGAACATTTTTTTCTCTGTACTTATAAACCTGTAAGAAATTATATCATTAATAAATAAAGAACCTACTGGGAATCTGGAACTCTGGACATTTCCTAAAGAACATTTTAACTTTATCTGAACCCATCAATTTTTATAATAACTTGAAAACCTTTTCAGGACCGTAGAAACTTGAGTATTAAAATAAACTTGAAAGGGCTGTTATTATAGACAATTAATCAACATCATCTAAACAATCATAATTCAGATTTCACAAACTATGCTATAAATATCAGCCTCCACATTAAACATCAGTAATCTTTTTTTGTTATTTGTTGTTTGAAACTGACACCTTCATAAGTGTGTTAATTTGCAGATAAACATTGATTTCCAGCTACAGATGAAGTTGCATCAGTCATGTGATTCAGAATTAAGGGCATACTGGAGTCTCTTACATAAAAAATAACCTCTATTTTTGGTGCTTTTCTGACAGCTGAAATGGTTCTAACGACCAAACCACAAAAGATTCAGCCCAGATTTTCCATCGTCATTTACTATATATTCACTCCAAATCTCTTGCTGAGTCACAGACAAATCACAGAATAAATATTTGGTAAGCCAGAGTTTAATCTCAGCTCTCACTATCTGGATGTTCAGAGCTGAAATAAAGTCTTTTATTGAGGATGTTGAGATGTTGAATGAAAGACCACACAGAGCACAGGTTCACACAGTGAGCATTACTCATCAAGTCATTTCATTTTAAAAAGCATGGATATGCTGTCATTTATTTTACTTTTTAGTGCAATAGTGTGTACACACTGCAAAACTCAGTAACATGTAACACAAGATAAATGATACGGAGCTTACAGTAGTTACAGTTGATTGTTTTCCTATAACAGTACATCACATCCTTGATTGTTTTATTCTCTTAAAACATAAATTTCTCAAGGATTCATTTATATTTTTATTATTTTTATGAAATTATTTTTTTTTGTAAATAAAAAATAATTTCTACTCCATTTAATTTTTAACCCATTTAATGATCTGTGAATCAATTTAGTTCCTGTTGTCGCTTGTGTTATAACAGCTGTTATCAGTTATTCCTTCACCAGCTTCTGTATTTATTCTCTCTTGAAATTAATAAGATGTAGAAAAAAGCACAGCTTGTTACTGTATGTTACCAAGAAACTGCAAAATGTAAACTCCTCAAAGATACCTAAAAGTTCTACCTTTACCTCTGACCGTAACTGAGGGCTGACACAGGAGACTCCTTCCATACTGTATATGCTAAATAAACACATTTCTTTTTGATAACATGTTCATCTTTGTTATTATATTATTAACACGCTCTCTTGAAGTTAATAAAACAATAAAACTGTCGTGGGTGTGTTGTGAGAGTGGATGGAGTGTGTAATATTTCCGCTTGTTGTAATGTACTTTTACAATTTGCATGTCACGAGTCACAAGTCAGGATGGCAGAGCGTTTGTGTTGTTCAGTAATTGCTGCTCGAGTAAAGCACGAGTGAAGCGTGAGTGAAGCCTTTTCACCATTTTAATGACTTGGTAAACATTCTGAGGGTTATGTGTTATCTCTCAGGTAAAGCTCCTGTTATGAAAAGCATGCTGGGATTGACAGCGCAAGCTGTTCGCAAGAGATTACAGAGGACGGAGGAGTGTGTTAGTGGGAGGATGATGAGGGAAGCCCCTGTAGTGCGTCTGTGCACTAAATTCAACGCTATGTGACTCATCACACACCACAGCAAGGTCAGAAACAGGAAAACTACTTTTGACTCAAAACTGCGTAAAGGCATATTATTCATGTTGACATAAAAAAACAGAATGGTGAAAACAGGCAGTCTGAAGAAAGATAATAATGAGCAGATAATCATTTTATATACACCTTGTTGCCGGTATATTGCTGCATGAATATTCCTAGTTGTAATTATCACATTGTTGGTTTCATTTTCCAATATGGCCTCAATATGCATTATTCAGCATGTGTTCACTAAATAAAGCTATTTGATACTAAATCAGGGTCATGAAACTGTAAAGTGTAGCATGACTTATCTCAGTTTTCATTTTTGATTTGTTATAATTAATAAGATTATTCCATTGTTGCTGTAACTCCAATGTGCTCTCCTGTATAAAATGTGTCCCTGGTATGAAGGTGCAATCATCTGCTCATGTGCTACACTTAAAAAAAAATCATTCCTCAAGATAAAAAATGGCTCAGATTAAGTTACATGTCCTCTGTTATCAGCTGTTCTGTTCTGTGAACTTTAATGGATGATATTACTACATAATTAATTCGTTGATAGTATAACATTTATGTATTTAATTCTGTCCTCAAATTACAGTGTATAGATTTTTTTGTGTGGGTTTTCTTTCCAGACAAAAATAACGGTTCTCATTTTTTATTGCATGTAATTGCGTGGTGTTTTTTTTACGGACTTCACCCCACATGCATAACTTCCACTTAAATACTGAGTAGCGTATCATTCTGTAGTTATATCTGTGTGTCAATATTAATTTCAGTATTATATCCTCACAGAGTACTGAACTCAATTCTGAATATGACCCATGGTTAAAGATTTGGGTTTGTGCCTCAAATTAAAACAAATATTCATTCTTCTATTCTGTTTAATTACATTACACCACTGATGCACTGGAAATGTGATTCTGTATATTTTTTGTTTTGGTTTTGTTTGACGTTTACTTCCCCGATTCGATCCTGTTTGATGTTCCTTCTCCTTCGATCTGATCTCTCTGTTCTCATTCCAGTGTTGCTTTTTATTTTAATTAAATAAAAAAAAAAAAGAAAAAAAAGAATAAAGAACGCTTAGTAGGTGAGTGACAAAGCGGATTAGGTGTTTCACATTAAAATGTTCTGCAGCGCTGAGACTTCCTCTCAGGGAGGAAACTGGAGCCGGCTCTTTTACAGGACCAGAGACAGACACAATATTACATAACTTAAAGTCCTTTACACATCACAAACTATTACAAAGAAAAATTATACACTTTTTTCTTTTTTCCCACAGCTCACTGGCCCATATTCAGAGTACAGTTAATCACACAGTGAGGATTAAATACTGAAATCAGACCATTCAGAAGTTATGTGAGAGTTACACATGCAGGGCAAACTTTTGTCACAAGCAAAACACATGCGTGTCTGAGTTAAGAGCAATTTTAACCCTTGAACCTTTTTAAACACAAAGGAGTGAAAAACTTGTTGCTTGGTCAGATTATCCTTCAAACCATGGGCACATTTTCTTTGCAGAAGAACACATTGACTATTAATAAAACTGCCGTTACCTTTTTTTAATTAATTCTACATGTCATATAGTGAAATAAAAGTATGAAATTGCATAAAATATGCATAATGCATAATAAAATTGCATGACCATGATTTGGTATCTTGTCAAGTCAAGTCATGAAGCTTTTATTGTCATTTCAACCATATATAGCTGTTGCAGTACACAGTGAAATGAGATAACGTTTCTCCAGGACCATGGTGCTACATTAAACAAAGTAAGTTAGTCCTAGCCATGTAAAGTGTACAATATCTGTGCACCCTGGTGCAAACAATGCAGGACAAGACAAACAAGACAGACAAGACAGTGAAGGACAAAAGACACAAAAAGACAATACACAAAAGACAATAAACAGAAACAGCGCAGACCCGTGTAAATACTGTATGTTCAAACAAAATTGCGTGTGCAGAAATACTAGAATGAACACAGTGTTATAGCAGCTATGGCAGTTATAGCAGTTACATCTTGTGTCTTTGTTAAGCTACTGTGCTGTCAGTAGCTGTCAGAGTAGCATATATAAAAAAGAAAAAACAGTAATGTAATAAGACTAAACACTATATTATGTGCAGATGAATAATGAGTGTAAAAGCCTGGTTGCTAAATGTTATTTATGTGATTAACATGATCATTACAACCAGGGCTAATTCATACACGAACATGAAGAAGAACATCACTTCTTCTCATTCATGTACCATCATATCAGTGTTTTTCTTTTTCTTTTCAGATTGCCTCTTGCTTTTATGTTACATCCTATGACATTTGACAGCATGAATTTGTAGGATTTAGGATTTGTGAGCGCTTTCATTTAAAGGTGGTTCTCTATAATCTACTGAAAGAAAAAAAATGGAACAAATTTTAAAAATCTTAATGTTGAAATTAAAATTTCCACTTTAGCAGTTGTGTAACTCAGAATACAGTAAACTTTCCTCATGTAATTATTGATGCAATTTTTCAGACAACACGGCAACAATACGGACCTAAAAAAGTTAGACATACAGGGAACAATTACGGTTGCGCTGCACAAAGTATTGGCGCCCCTAATGGAAAGGGACCACTACAGGAGCTCCACATGGACGTATTAAAATTCTGCACAAATTAACATACTGTTTAAACATTCATTGCAGGGTTGTGTGTGACTTTTTAACAGCGTTAACAGAATCTATGTCTGTATATTGACTCACCCAGACTTGATTCACCCATTTAAATACCAGAATTAAACAATACCATGCACTCATGCATTCATGACTAAGTGTAGACCTGAGTGTGTGTGTGTGTGTGTGTGTGTGTGTGTGTGTGTGTGTGTGTGTGTGTGTGTGTGTGTGTTTTAGGATATTGGTCACTGTAACCCTGCCCTGTGTTAGATAGCAAAGTGAACCACCCAGCTCTTTGTGTTTTAGTTTAAATAGGTTGACTCCCAGTAGAACATCTATTCTTATCTCACGTCAAGTGTTAACTGGAAGCTGAGCTTGGCAGTTTCCTGTAGCTGTGCGCATGTCACTTCCTGCTGGAAGTTAGACATTCAGCCTGATTGTATGTAAAGCTTTTGTCTTGACTCCTGCTGCATATGAACAACATCTAAGGTGCACAGAAACCCAGCAGAGGAGATGGCGTGCGAGTAAAAAGCCAAAAACAGCAAGTTGCAACATCTGCATACAAATGACAAATAAATCAGGTGTATGAAGGTGTGGAGGTGAGAAAACGCAGAGCTTTTATTCTAAACAGAGGTGATGGAGGGGAAATCTGTCACCATGGCAACCACCACGACAAGGGAAAACCTCTAGTGTTTCCTATACAGAAGCTACGTTTTTACTTTGTTAGTTTATTTTTGTTTAATTAGGAAAAAAAATGCAAACATTTACATTCACTTTTTAATGAATATAAGGTTCTCAAACTCCAGGCTGAAAACCAAAAATAAATAAATAAATAAATGAAAATAAAAAAGTGTCTGGTTATGATTTTATATTTTTTTTAATAAACAGGGATTGAACTGGATTCTGAACAGAAAATTTAGTTCTTTTATTTACCAAAATATAAGAACTATTTTAAATTCTAGAGCCTGTGGTGAAATGTCAGTGACACAATGCATTATGGGAAACAATTAATGTTATTACATTAGTGTGTTGCTGTTAAATATCCAGTAATGGTGTGATCAAGGGTTTCTACCCAACCCACTGCATGTAACCAGCATCTAATATAGTTTTTATCTGTTCATAGTTACATTTAATGTTGTGAAATGACTGTAAAGCAAGTTAGTTCATATTCATATTCTCTTTACCTTTATCTCTGACTGACACAAAGCACCGAAGAGTCCGTTCACTACACAAGAGTCTGTAAACAAGCTGTTACAATAGAAATGTTAACGTAATATAACAAGCACATTAATATAAATGTGCAGCCGCTCGACAGTCAAAGTTGCTGTTATAAAATTAATCAACACCGTCTGACCAATCACAATCCAGGATTTAACAGCAACGTGGAATAAAGGGAATTAGAATTTATAACAGTTCATGAAATATATATTTATCTTTATCTGCTGATAAACTGATAAATGGATATGAGGTAAGCGCTGACCTTTTTATTTAGTCAATTATTTTGCTTGCATTCAGAAAGAATGACAGGATTAGCTGATGAAATTCCGTGTTACACTCCTGTGTGTTCGTTTATGATTGTAGAAAATCTTTATTCAGGATGTTTTGTACTGAAAGCCACAAACATCTGGAAAAACAAAAGGTTTGTTCTGATGCTTTAAATGATGTTCCTGACTCACAAATTTCCAAGCACAATAAACAAATGAAAAATAACAGCATGTACTTATTCATGGTAAATAAATGTATAAACCACGTGAAGTCAATGGCGTTAAAAATCGACAGAAAATAGACAAATACAAAAATAAAGAAAAGCAAAAACAGAGTGGTTTAACATCATGTTATATACAATATAACACTTATGACATAATTATTATAATATTTACTACTATATACTATATTTACTAAAATTGTATTTTATTAAACAAAAAAAAATTATGGGGGGCACGGTGGCTTAGTGGTTAGCACGTTCGCCTCACACCTCCACGGTTGGGGGTTCGATTCCCGCTTCCGCCTTGTGTGTGTGGAGTTTGCATGTTCTCCCCGTGCCTCGGGGGTTTCCTCCGGGTACTTCGGTTTCCTCCCCCGGTCCAAAGACATGCATGGTAGGTTGATTGGCATCTCTGGAAAATTGTCCATAGTGTGTGATCGCGTGAGTGAATGAGAGTGTGTGTGTGTGCTCTGTGATGGGTTGGCACTCCGTCCAGGGTGTATCCTGCCTTGATGCCCGATGACGCCTGAGATAGGCACAGGCTCCCCGTGACCCGAGGTAGTTCGGATAAGCGGTAGAAAATGAATGAATGAATGAAAAAAAAATTATCATTTTTTTGCACTTTTGTTTATTTAAAACCAGTTACAAAAATAAAAACAGCAAATATTACAGTGAACTGATGTTGATAAGAAGCTTTAGAACATGAGATTTCTGGATTCTGATCAGACGTTGATTCATTTTTTTAAATTAAAATTAAAAGCAGCTGATGTGGTGCGTGTGAGATATTTATTTAACACTAATGGATGGAGTCTCCAGTGTCAGTGCTTTCTAACAAAAGTTGTACATTTAAGTAAAGGTAAAGATTTAACATTAACAATCGTTTTTTTCCATGTACACTAAAAGCACATTTCTTTTCAGAACTCTAGCATCACAGTTTTGCAATATGGATAAAGGAAAAAGCAGCCTTTTGTAATGATATCATCATTACAAATCATTCCCCTGGTGATTAATATGCTTTATATTTTTTAAACAGCTTTATAACAACAACAATACTCAAAGAGGAGTTTAGTCTAAGCTCTCTGTAGAGATGATCAAATCCTCAGATGACTTTATGAACAGATCCCACAAGACGAACACTGGTGATTAGCCAATTCCTTTGAAACATGCAGATCTTTCTGTGGAAAAAAAAGAAGAACCAAACCTGTCCTGTGGCCTAATCTGCTTCTAAACATAAACCACAGGATGACACGAACGATTTAGCAATTAAAGCAGCAAGAACATACAAGGAAGGAGAAGCCTGGAGGCACCCTGAGGAGGCAAACACTCAAAGAAGCAAAACAGAAGCTGAGAAGTGAAAAAAGAAAGTCTTAGTTTGATGCCAGGAATCTGCAAAACAGTGCGGCTTTGTCCCTGAAGACCAGCAGAGGTGTTCAGTGAAGCTGCATGAAAATGAGATCCATAACAGTGAGAAAATCTGGAGAGAATCTCCAACAGAGAGCACAGACTTTAAACAGCTGCTTTAATGCCGCTGGTAATGGAGTGTACACACATATGAGCAGTTACACTGTTAGAGTTGTCTTTTAAACTCATACTGACTTGTAAAGTGTCCCAGTGCACAAGAATAGCACCAGTGTGGCAGTGTATGAGAATGCACTTTGGTGTGAAGTGTGATATTCATTCATTCATTCATTCATTTTCTACCACTTATCAGAACTTCATCTCAGGTGTCATCGGGCATCAAGGCAGGATACACCCTGGACGGAGTGCCAACCCATCGCAGGGCACACACACACACTCTCATTCACTCACGCAATCACACACTAGGGACAATTTTTCCAGAGATGCCAATCAACCTACCATGCATGTCTTTGGACAGGGGGAGGAAACCGGAGTACCCGGAGGAAACCCCCGAGGCACGGGGAGAACATGCAAACTCCACACACACAAGGTGGAGGCGGGAATCGAACCCCGACCCTGGAGGTGTGAGGCGAACGTGCTAACCACTAATCCACTGTGCCCCCCAAGTGTGATATTTATTGTCCATATTAGAGATTTGAAGTCGCTAGACAAGGCTTATTTCTGCACTCATTCCAATCAATGCATTTTCAGTGTCACTGGAGACTTTCTGACACATTCATAATAACACTGTAATAATAATAATAATAATCTTGTGTGAACAATTCACAAATTTATTTTAATTTATATATTTCCGTCACTGATAACGTAATGCACCCCGTGCATTGGTCATAATCATAATGATTCTAATGACTTTCATGTAAAATACCAAAAAGTCTGAAGGTGCGTCCCAAATCACATATTTGTATAATTCCATGCTATTGTATGTTATAGTATGAATAGTGTGTTCACACTGAGATTTTAAGAACAGCAAGAAGATATTGGACACTTTACGCACTAAACCCTCACAGCTTTGCTTATATAGTTGAGTGGGGGTGGTGCTATCATGAGCTAATGCTAAAGGAGAAAAACTTTCAATACTCTATACAAAACATCTTATTGTCATGGACGGCTTGGACTTTTCTGTGTCTGAACAACAGGGGGACGTTCTTGAGGCTTTGTCTCGTGCCATGTGCTTTTGTTTTTGTTTGTGTATCACGCGTACTTGCCCCCGCCCTATCCTTAATACGTTCCCGCCTCTGTACACCTGTTCTTTATGTTTCAATGATTGTCCTCCTTATATATACCTGTTGTATTGTGCCTGATTTTTTATGAGTCTTTGTGTTTGTGCTTTGGGTAGTTTTGTTTTATCATGTCTCCTGGTTTCCGTTTTGTTATTTCAGTTGCCTAATCTTCCCTTCAGTTTTCCTAGTGGTTGTACTTTCTGTTATTTTTCATAATAAACCCCTTTTATGTTATTCCTGCATCTGGGACTGGATTTTATCCCTGAAGACACCCCCGTTTTCTGACACTTACAAAGTTTGTTTTTTAACTAATCAACTTGATTTTTCAACATTTTTTTAATAATTCACCATAGTCTGCTAAAGCTAGAGAATCAAAACTTTTCAACTGCATATCAACTAATATCTAATAATATCTAACTAATAATAACTGGCTGCTCGATTTTTAACCTTCAGAAACCGTCAGAGCACAAAACATTAAAATGTGTGTTAATAATATGTAATTACACCATTCATTTCACTCTCTCACTCTCTCACTCATTTTCCACCACTTATCCGAACTAGCTCGGGTCACAGGGAGCCTGTGCCTATCTGAGGCGTCATCACGCATCAAGGCAGGATACACCCTGGACGGAGTGAAGTGGGAATCGAACCCCCAACCCTGGAGGTGTGAGGCGAACGTGCTAACCACTAAGCCACCGTGCCCCCCATTCATTTCATTGACAAATTATTTTTTTTAATTTTTTTTTCCCGTAATTTTGGTTCTCTCACCTATTATCCATTATTACCATGAATTTAATAAAGCATTGAGAGTCTATATCCTGAAAGTGTGTTCTGTATATAAACACTGCCAGACTAACATTGCTTTAGGTCAGAGTGGTAATATGAGCAGGAAAATAATCTGTGTGATGATTGATTTTTGGTCTAATTACAAGCTCATCATTTTAGAGTTAAACTGTAATCACTTTTAACAACTTGCTAATAAACATTCGACTGATTTGACCTGAGAGCATAGTTTTAAAACATTTAAATATCTCTGCTCTGTAAACAGAAGTGCTTAAATAAATTACAGAAATGACTGACATTAGTATTAAAATACAGCTGCCAAAAACTCCAAATTCCAAATGTGTGTGTGTTTGTGCAGCCCATGGCACACCTTTTACACAATGTTCTGGTTTGTGTTGGCTCTTTAACTATGCTTTAAGAAGGACGTACAATGCCCGAGGGCCAAAAAGATTTGCAGCGTCTCCTCAAATGGCTTCTCATTCCTACAGTGTGTGAGGTATAAATACAATACTTACGATTAAACTGACGTTTCCCCTTCTTCACTCTTAATGGACTTTGACCTGCTATATGATAATTAGAAAGCACATTTTGATGGTGTTGTCTCCTAAGCAACAAATAAAAACGGCTTTTTTTGCCAAAATGAGCTTCACTATTGAGAAAGTGTAGTGGTAAAATGATATTGCAGAGCTATGAGTAGCAAATGAGGCCTGGGTTTAAAAAAACAATCTGAACCCCAGCCCTAGTAACCGTGGTTCAACGCTAAGCGATCTTGACTGATATGTTCAGAAAGCCAGTGTGTTCTCAAGAGAGCCAAAGACGAGGTCGCTAAAAAGACGCACAGTGCAAGGCTAATTTTTCCTGTGAGCTAAGAGGCACTATTTTTAGTTTCGCAGCGGTTGAACTGCTTTGGGTTCGTCAGTGCCAACTGGTCCGAGGTTCGACCCTGATTCTGGTTTCAGTGGTCTAAAAAATCAACTGCAGCTTCCCCGGAGTGCAGCCAGCCACTAATGTGATGACAAATGATGGCAATAATTTGGAAAAGTTTGTAGAAGTCCGTCTCTACGTCCTGTAAAATGGACGGCTCGAGGGTTTATAGCCGCCCGCTCACCCGGTCACTGAAAGGTTACTCTTCCGTCCCTGCAGTATTTACTGTGTTGGCAAAACATATGAGATGGCAACCCATTTTTTCCTCCTCGCTCGCTTTCTAAAAATGTGGCAACGGGACCTTGAGATGTTAAAGCTATTGTCAGGAGTACTATGTGACTCATGGAACATATGAACCCCAAAAAATGACAGAAAGGACCAGACACATGAAGTCATCCAAGATACAGGCCATTAATGAGGAAGACATGTTTTCTTTTTTTTTTGGAAATGAAGTGAATCTGAAACAATCCTGAATGGGAATATTGAATAACCAAAAAATTAGGGGTTTTATGTTCACGTCTATAACTAAAAAATTCTGTTTACTGTACATCATCATGATGCTTAAACAACCACATAGAGTAACTTTTTCCTAATTTTATTCTTTTTCTAACTGAATGATTAAAAAAGATTATAAACTACACATATATACGTTTAATAGATTGGATAAAACACGAAACAAATTTACACTCATTAGTTTATACTTATACCTTAGCTTAAATCCTAAACTGCTGAATACTTGATTCTGATTGGTCAGAAGGTGTAGATAAATTTGTAACACCTCATGACAGCTCATTCACAGGGACATGAATGACAGACACTTCATGTAAACAGATTTAAAATATCATTCATAATTTATTTATTTATTTAACATTAATGTAAGGAATCGTCAGTGTAAAGCTGTAAATTTAGATTTTGCAATGTATTCAGTCAGTATAGAGGTGGTTATGCTTTGTGATGCATGCTTGGTATTTTTTTTTTGCCAATTTCTTAGCATTAAATGCACCTACAAATATATCACACAAAGTATCACATGATATTTATCAATTAATAAGACAAATGTAATCATTAGCTATAGTTAAAAGGTTATATAGTTAAAAAGTTATATAGCTATAGTTAGTCATAGCTATAAAGAATAAAATCTTTTTTATAAGTGAATAATCAACTTGAGACAGTAACAGTAAAGCCACGTTAGGTCGAACTGCATCACACCACCCTTTCATATTACACCATTAATGTCTAAAAACTGAAATAATGATGGAATACGTGCACACACCCAGAGCAATATGCCTCAGAAAAAAAACATACTTTTATAGGCATCGAGAGACACAGATTTTACTCCTCAGTCTGATCAGGAACAAGCAGTTGTGAGAAACTGAGAGAGGACGAATGGTAAAGTTTTCTTCATGGAAAAGAAGATCTCATGGCAACAGCAACGGAGCTGTTTTACGACCACAGCATCCGTGTGAAACTTTAATAACTTTAATAACTGATCTGACGTGAAAAGCACACCTGCAAGAGTTCTGTTATTATATATGAGTCAAGGCCTGTCGTTAATCACAATTAATTTATCCTGATTTCCATCAGGTTTCCTCAAAAACAGAACCAAGATCTCGAGGAAACCTGATGGAAATTTGTTCATCATCGATGCAAAGTGCTTTTCCTTGAAAACGCCTCAACACTCTCATGCAGTGGAGAAGAGATGGCGGAGGTGAACCGCGGCCAGTTAAACTGGCCAAACTGAAATTATGGTTAACCTCCTGATGCTTCGGTTCTTCCTCCTGTAAAAGCTGAGGTTAAAGAGATTAAATACAGACACATATTTCACAGCCTGATATAAACTGTTCAAAATTAGAAATGTTCACACCACAGTGGCGTAGAAGTCTGGATTCTGATTGGTCATAAAATCAAAAGCTTATATTAATGAACTTCTTCTAATACATTGTTGTTTCTATAGGAATACAGTAGCTCATTCACAGGAAGTTCCACATAAATGGATTTTAAAAAACTCATTGTTATGGTGAAGCTTTCTGTAAAGAGGCGTTTCGTTTAACATCTATGGTAGAGTCTATAGTGTCAAGCTCCATTTTTTAATCTTAAACTTGAACAGAGAGGATAAAACTGGCTGGTAAGGGAAATCATTAAAGGAAATGGTGTATGGATAAAAAAGCATGATATAGTACTCATTTATAAATTGTTTATAAATTTACAAAAGTATACATTTAATTGTTATTCTGTATAAATTGCATAAAAATCAGAAAAGCGATCAGTAACATTTTTACTACAAACAACTGAATCAGACAACTTTCCAAGCTAACAAAGAATTTATGTAAAAAACCTTAAGAAATTTGATTAATCACATTAGACCTAGGACTAGAGCTAGGTCTCATTCTTACTGAGAAGGTAATGGACTACTGACTAATGGACATATTTAGCTAGCTAACTTTAGTTTAGCTCACACTTTCCTTTAAGTGTTTGTTTGAGCAGAACACACAGCTTTTGGTTCCATGACTTTATTCTTAATGTTTTGAATTGTATGCCTTCAGTTTCTTTCTCCTATACATGCTACATAAACAGAGTTTCTATAAAATATTTATTTATATTGCATATTAAATGTCTACATGCAACTTTCAGAACTGCAGGTTTTTATTAACAAAAATCTTCTGTAAAAAATCTTTAATGTAATATACAAAACTACGGAAGCGTATTGCATTCACTTGAGGAAAAAAATCTACTCTGTTTTTCTGAATTAACGAGTTATTTATCTCAGAATTATGAGATCATTTTTCATGAATAAAAAGTTTTTTGCTCTGTTTTTCTGAATTAACGAGTTAATTATCTCAGAATTATGAGATAATTTTTCATTAAAAAAAAATGAATTGTTCTGTTTTTCTGAATTAATGAGATCCCTCAAAATCCTGCCAGGAGCTCTATTTTAGGTGGATTGCATGGGAGTAAACATGTCCCGCCGCATACCATATCGGTTCAACTGATCCTGGAGAAACACAGCAACGTCAAGCAGATCAGAATGTTCTTTTCGTCTGAACAGGCGCAAAGTCTTGAGGTGTCTGTGCAAAGTTGACGCACTAATAACAATACCATTTATATTACTTAAAGACAGCAGTATCTCCCAATGTCTCAAACCCAAAGTAAAATAAAACTGGATTAAACTTGAAAGGCTGGACATGTTTACTTCCATGCAATCCACCTAAAATAGAGCTCCTGGCAGGATTTTGAGGGATCTCATTAATTCAGAAAAACAGAACAATTCATTTTTTTTTATGAAAAATTATCTCATAATTCTGAGATAATTAACTTGTTAATTCAGAAAAACAGAGCAAAAAACTTTTTATTCATGAAAAATTATCTCATAATTCTGAGATAATTAACTCGTTAATTCAGAAAAACAGAGTAGATTTTTTTCCTCAAGTGAATGCAATACGCTTCCGTACAAAACAAACAAAATTCAAGTGGAAAACAAATAGACATCTTTTAGAAAAATAAGGAAATATAATAGGCATGTTTTGCTTACTTGGGGTATGTGGTAGTGCAGTGGTTAAGGTGTTGGACTACTTAATGAACGGTCATGAGTTCAAATCCCAGTGCCACCAAGCTGCCACCCCTGAGCAAGGTCCTCAATGCTCAGTTGCACAGCTGTATAAATAAGATGGATAAAGTTGTCTGTAAAATGCCATAAAGGTATTTGTAATAGAGCACTCAGTCTTTTTGGGTAAACTTCAACCAGCTTTGCCTATGTAGATCAAGCAATTTTATTCCAGTCTTCCTTGAACGGTCCTCTTCATGTCCTTCAACAATCTCTGAATTTAGATCTAGGATCTGACTGTGCTATTCTTGCATCTTTATTTTCTGAAGCCATTGCTGTGTTGACTTGGATTTGTGTTGTGCCACTTTCTCGTGTTAAAAGTTTTTATCGTCTTTATCTGTCCAACAGAGGCTTAGAGGTTTTTTGTCCAGAATAGATAGGTATTGTAGCTGTCCATGATTCCTTCTGTCCAACCTAAAGAGATGCAGCCCCAGAAGAATGATACTTCCACCTCCATGTTTCACCAAAATTATTCCTTTAATTTTAGAATTAGTTTCTACTTGGGTCTCATCAGACCATAATGCATTTTGCTACATGGGTGGAGTGATGTAACCTGTGAAGAAAATGAGATATTTTTGTCACTTGCACAGTAACCTGTATTTTTATAATCACACCCTCCAGTGTCACCCATATGAGGATGGGTTCCACTTTGAGTCTGGTTCCTCTCAAGGTTTCTTCCTTTACCATCTAAGGGAGTTTTTCCTTGCCACTGCTGCCTGAGTCACCTCAGACTTGCTCATTGGGGATAAATACATACACACTGTGAACTAAATATATCTAATAATAATATTTAATTTTGCATTCTATTAATCTGTATATTATTCTTTATATTAACCTTTTGTTCTGTGTTTATGTTCTGTAAAGCTGCTTTGAGACAATGTCAATTGTAAAAAGCGCTATACAAATAAACCTCAATTGAACTGAATTAACCAGACTTTCCTGCAGCTTCTTTAATGTTGCTGTAGGCCACAAGGACTTCTTCTTGTCCTTTTATCATTTTTAAAGGGAGGCCTTAATGTAGGTACCATCATTGTGGTGCCCCGTTTTCTCCATTCCAGTCAGGTCACCCATCTTCACATGCATCTCTTTTTGTTTACAAACAATACAAGAGATGCATGTGTACCCTGGTTACAAAAAGTCCCAAATAGTCAGACCTGAATCTAGTGGAGAAAATCTGGCCCACCAATAAAATAGATGCACAGAAGGAATAAGCAAATAAACAAACAAACAAATAAATAAAAAATCTTGGGGAGTTGTCACACGAAAATAATCAAACCATAGGGTGGTCACCATAGGGTCTCCACTTCATCACATAACTCCTTCACAGAAACAAAAAGATTCTTATAACTTATAGCACGTACAAATCTTCTTGATGGAAATTTGTTTGCAGAGATGTTGGGTTTGAAACTCGGCCCGTTAAACCCGGGACTGTGGTTAACCTCCGTCTTCTGTAAAACCTGGGGTTAAAGCAACAAACCAAAGACTCATTATGAAGATTTTACACACACACACACACACACACACACACACACACACACACACACACACACACACACAAAACCAGCAGTAAACAAGTCTATACACATATTAAGGTTATCCAAATACCTTTGAATATTTTCGTTAATTGTTAAAAAGTTATGAAACATTCCTCTATATTTATTTGCTCCGTTGCCATTTCCTATGGTTCCTAATGGGATTTAATGGTCTGTAATGATAGTTTAATGTAATGTTTTGTTCGTAATTGTTTCTGATGGATAGATGGATGGATGGTAATCATCGACCTTGTATTAAAGCCCTGTTAATAGTAACACCAGAATTCCCTAATGGAAACCTTCAAGAATTTGATGGAAGCCTTTTAGCTGACCTACATTGCCATGAGATTTCTAACAAATTTTAAATCTGTTTAGAAAAAATAAATAGAATTGCTTTAATTCATGTTTTGAGCTTGTCTTATATGAATATATCACCAAATTTAAATAAAATATGTTTGTCACTTTTATAAAATCATTTTAATGTGTTTAAAGCTGGCATTAAAAAAAATGAAATGAATAAAAAAAAAAAAAAACCTGTCCAGTCCGTATCTGTTTCTTATTGTGCTCGCAGACAGAGTTTTGCGTGTACAGAACTGCAGCGTGCGCACAAACCTATACTGAACATCAAAACCGTTACGGAGGAAAAAAACACACAGCCGATTCGTGTTTGCCAATGTTTTATAAATGTCGAGGATTTCAGGCCAACGTGGATGCTCAGGTACGACGTGTTTGCAGTGCGGTTTTCTCAAACGTATACAAACTCAGAGAGCTTCTATGGTCTGCTGCAGCCTGTTTATTGCCACTTAAATCAAACTAAATGAAAACCTGCGACTCTCCGAGCTCTAGGGCATCACCACATCACTGATGTCACTGAGAAGGTTACGCTAGCTCTCACACAGCCACGCTCCCTTACAAACATCAGTTCACAACTAGTTAAGACAATGACCCCCTGAACCTATGTTAGCTGTTCTGCTTGCCCTGTGATGTGCGATCAGCTTTGTGTGTGTATTACTATAATGCAAAGTAAGCGCTCATACAGTAAAATTATAAGCCGATTAGCTAACAGGCTATTGCATTCTCTTTTCTAGTTTTAGTCATTAGTTGTTAGACTTAGTTCTAATCTGATGTCAAGTCAGATTTAAATATTTAAGCCTCTGAGAATCAGCCTGACACTGTAACAAGAAAACAAATTCCTACTCCTTTTTAGACCTGCTTTACTGAATCATGGCTCACTTTTATAATAGGTTATAATATATTTGTCTCTTAAAACACTCGTTATATTGTTGTCTTTCTAATTCATTCTGATTCTAGATAAGAAATGTCACTGATGCCTCTCAGTTCAGTGTGATCAAGGAGTTGATTTGTTTTCCTACTCAGGTGATTAACCAGGTAGTTAACAAATAAACACATCAGATAGATAGATAGATAGATAGATAGATAGATAGATAGATAGATAGATAGATAGATAGATAGATAGATAGATAGAATCTCCTTTTTCACTACAAATTGGGATAACACATAACACGCCTTATATTCTTCTTAAACAGCGATTTGCAAATAACTGATTTTTTTTTTTTAATTTTATTTTGGTTATCCATTTATTCACTTATATTTACATTTAAACTGCTCCTGTTCTCAAGTCTAACACCTCTAAACAGTCAAGATCCCACTTGTCCTGTTAACAAGAAGCTGCAAATTGAGTCGTTATAGTTCATTCTTGCTCTAAACTAAGTGGATAAACAGACAACGTTAGCCTGTTAAAATGCGTGAAATATACTTCATCTCCTGTTACTGTAATGACACTAATATGAATACAAATCTGATATTTAAAATTCAAATATAAACATTAGAAGTTCCACATGGAGGAGTGTTAATGATCTTACAAATTCAGGTTTGTTTAATCAGAACCATTGATAGAATGTGAGTTCCTCAGCTCATTAATCAACTCAGTCTAATTAATGTGCATTTCCATTTATTTAGGTGGACACAAAAATTGTGTTTGTGTAACATTTATGGAAGCAGGAGAGAGAAGTTTAAACTTCTCGTAGTTTCTCTATAAGGAAATAAAACTGACTACATTATGACTACAATATAGATAATGTACATAATCAAAATAAAGGAATGTTTAAAACAGTGAAACTTTAAATCCAATTTAAAAAGGTGCATTTAATTAAAAAGAATAGATGTAAAGTAAGTCAAATAGACATCTTTTAGAAAAAAAAAAAAAAACATTTACCTAATTCAAAGCTTCCTTCTACATCAAGCAGCTTATAAGGAAAAGGACAATGCAAAGAGCATTGCCTGAAATGTCTGAAGTGAAAATTATGTATGGAAAAAAAAGCAGAGGAAAGATGTGAGAAAAAAATACTGCATTCTTTCTCTAGTAATAATTCCCCTTAAATGAACAAACTCATCACAGGAATTAAAGTTCCACTTCAAAGTGAGCGTGTGGTGCTGTGGATTTCAGACTTGTCATAAAATATGACATCATTCCATCTGAGTGACTTCATGTCCACAATTACTGGACACACACACACACACAAAAAAAACAAAACATTTTATTACAAATGCCGTCGATCAGCTGAAACGTGTTTAGACATGTTTAAAGTTTATGACGTACTGTATTTAATGTTGCTAACAACTTATTAAAGCTTATCCACCAGTTTAGCATTGTGAAACATCCTTTTAGTCTGAAATGATGAAAAGTGGCATTCCACAAGGTTCCGTTTCAGGCTCAATATAATTCTCATTTTATGTCCAGATGCTTGGAGGTGTAATTTGTAATCTGCAAACATGATGGCAGCTGATGATATACATTTAGCTAACAAGTAATAGAAGCTTCTCGTTAACCAGTAATAAAAAAAAAGGTCAGGGTAATTTACTGAAATTCTGTTAAGTATCAGCAGTGAACACTGAAGGAAAAAGGGGAAAATATTAAAAGTTATGAATTAAGACTCACTATATAGAATGTTTTATCACCTTTTTTTGTGTCCCACAAAGTTCCCCTGTCACTCATAGTACACGTGTGTTGTAGAAACTAACAATGCTGTAATCGGAAGTTACTTCCTGAATAAGTGCGGACCCGAGAAGTTTAGTTCCTATTCACGGGAATCATAGCACAATTCCAGTGCAACAAAACTCACACCATGTCAGGAGTTTGAATGTACTTGAATTTCTGTTGTTTCCCACCATCGTACCTGTTTTTAGTTAAACTTAATTAGATGTCTTATATATGCCTTTTCTGTTGTCTTATGCTTTGTTGCTCTGTATTTTGTGAGTCATTGTTGCATGTTCATGCGGCACTGTTAAATGCGGTTCCATGCATCTCGTGTTTTGTTTACATATAATCCAGTGTGTTCATTAAAGCTGTGTTTTCCCTACATTTCTGAATTTAAGTCTAATTGTCATAGTGGATGCTCTGGAATGTTACACACCACCTCCTACAGGTAGGCTCAGGTTCAGGCCAGCAGTCATCTTCACAGTCCTGAAAACTGTAAAAAAAATCAACGTAGACTTTCTCCTTCTCTCACCCGCTTACTATCCCGGCTGAATGGACATTAGCCATTTCATCCTGAATCATTTATTTGCATACTGGCTCTGTTTTGTAGAGGATTGATGCTGTTTTGTAATCCCCTGTATTACCATTTCTGATCTGATCATTCAGTCTTATACTGTATGTATATTTAAATATAATTGAATTGCATAAGAGCAAGTCCACAGGAAATAAGTGTTTTCACTAGATTTAATGGCACTGTAGGAATCTGTTAACATTTAATTGCTGTTTATTTAGAAATTATCTTTCAGATTTTCATAAAAAAATCATAACATAATGTTAACTTTGGATGTCTTGATGGCATGTTGTTTGTTGTTTTTTGTTTGTCTCTTGTGGTTGTGTAGCAGCCATTAGATTTGTCATTTGTTGGCATGTCCTGTAAAGCATTCTTTTTTTTTTCAGATCTGCTGAGAGCTAACTAATTAAATACAAATGAAATTATGGCACTAATGTTTTTATTTGCTTGTTATGTGCTCACTCTCAGATTAGATTAGCAAAGCTAGTTAACTGTAACAGCCACACACACTTATCAAAAATCATCAAAGATCTCTACTACTTACTTCCTTCCTACTTCGGAGGATAAAATGAAGCTATTTTAAAATGGGAAACTTGTGAATTGAAAACTGAAGGATTAAAGTAAAGAATCATTAATGTCAGTTGTTTGAGTTTGTTATTTGTTTACAGGGTCAGAGAAATTAGCACAGAATAGGTAATGCACACACCAATGCACATGCTAACCTTGACCTCACTTCAACTTAAGTAAACAGGACACTGAATACGTAAAATTTTCAGAAATGTTTCAATATATTTAATATCATTTAACGTTTATTTGTGTGATTGACTGATTGGCGGCATGTAACAGAAACCATGCTGAGTGAATCCGCCGAGTGAATCTGCAACCTTTTTTGCAAAACCCGCAAACACGTTATTGCACTTCTTTTCACGAGATGACTCAATGCTTTAAATATGTTCCATTTGTGTTGAATTTTACGGGGCCATGTGCCACCCAGACGTCAACAGTCAAGCCAAACAGAGCGACAGCATTGACGACCGCCACTGTAGCACAATCTTCATCCAACCACTAGCTATGCTAATTTATCAACTCATCAATCAACCTGTCTATAAGACGCAGAGTGAGGATGCAGTGGTATATCTCTATGCTACTGTCCTCCTGATAGACTTACAGGCGGAACTTTAGTATGCTTTTTTATGTCTAACACAGTGAGAGCCAAAAACCATGACATTATTTAGAAGTTTAGCTTTAAGCTGCAAGTTTTTGCCTTCAACCCTGTAAGAGGTTCATGAGGAACATGTGTCATTACTGTTATTAAAAACTCCTGAACGCAGACCGCTACAAAATTATATCCAGACTGCACTACCATACTATCCAAAGCGTAAAGTCCATATTCATCCTGGAATAGAGGATGACCTAAGAGTGTATTTTTTAGTCCTGCTTCATGACACGGCTCTCAGACTGAAGTGACACCTCATTAAAACACACACTGAATGCTAATGTTAATAACACCAGCAACACATTCAACACCGAACACAGTGTAGTTATAGGTCAGGATGTAAAGAGCCAAGTCACAGTGTGGCTCTGACTTACTAAATAATTAATAAAAGATGTGTTGATGTTGATGTAAAATACTAAGTGATGAAGTTACTGTTACTACCCTAAAGTTGATTAGTTTAATAGAACAGCAAGGCCACAATTTATTCCATAATTTACTAGCAATTAAATATATTTCATTTATTAAAGAATGTCACAATCTTTTTTTTAGCTGTTTGTAATTTTGTGGAACGTCACTGAAACAAGTTCCTGTTCTCACTTACGCTATAACAGTTATAAACAGCCATGCCTTCACCAGCCTCACTTACTTCTCTCTACTAAGAAGAAGCCTTTACCTGTCTCAGTCCAGTGAAATTCACAGTCCAGTCAAATGCTTTTCTTCTTGTAAGGAAGCTGGGATCAGAGCGCAGGGTCAGTCATGATACAACACTGCTGGAGCAGATCGGGTTATTATTACATTTACAGATACAGTGATTTTATCTCTGCAGTTCGCATATCACTGTACAATGAAGTCGCCAGTTGACTTTCCTACTGCTGGCTAGTATTTAGACCATTTTAGTGCCTTTAAAAAAAACAAAAACCCTCTTGAGTAAATGTAGATGACTGTCTTGTACTTGATACAAATCTTCAGCTCACAATCCAAATAGCCATTGCTCACAACAACCAATCACCGCTCACCATTGCACATTTCAATTTATCTCGATGATACGTACAGTAATTATATTCGGTTATCCAATCCATAACCATTTCCTTCATGTCTATTTCCTGCAAATGAGCTGTTACTATAGAAACAATGACGTATTCAAACTAGTGCATTAATATAAACCTGTGATGTGCAAGTGCACTACTATCAGAGCTGGTGTTATGAAAATATTCATCAACACCTTCTTACCAATCACAATCGAGATATCAACAGCAATGCTGGCACAGAACACTCTTCAGGAAAGAGTTTATACTTTGCAGTTATCTCTGTAACATGACAAGTTTCATTCATGGAGAAAGATTGAAATTTTCAGAGGAGTTTATTCTTTGTGGTTTCTATGTAACAAGTAGTGTTAATTATTATTAATTGTTAAAGACTTTAAAAAAAAATAAAAAAATAGGGGCTAGGGAAGGAACAACTGCAATGGAACTATATACCAATAAAGCACATGATGTATTGTTCGTAAATAAATAAATGCTCTGGTATAAGAAGCAGTGTTGTATAAAGTACTAGAAAGCAATACTTGAGTAAAAGTACAAGTATCATACTAGAAAAAGACTTTGGTAGAAGTGAAAGTTACCTTTTAAAATATTACTCAAGTAAAAGTCTTAAAGTATCTGATATATACTGTACTTAAGTATCAAAAGTAATTTTCTGATATTTAATGTACTTAAGTATTTGAAGTAAAAGTAAAAAGTAAAACTTAAGTGATTTTCGGTAGGCATAAGAGCAGGGGCGGTTCTAGGATTTCATCTTTAGGGGGTTTTAGCCCTCAGTGAGAATTTAGAACAAGAAGAGTTTTATATTATATATTATATGACTACATAGTAAGCCAAAAGTTATGGTATTATTAAATGGCAAAAGTGGACACCAAAATTTTATGCATGATGCCAGTCTTGAATCAAATCAAGTTTATGTATGTGTGCATTCTCTACAAACAGTGAGTCCAATGAATGCAGTCATTAATAAAAAAAATAACGTTATAAATAAATGATTATAGATAAATGCCTCCAGCTCTGACTGCGCGTGCACGCTGCGCGTAGAAGTGCATAATGCAATCTAGGAGCAGTGATTCGCCAAACCTCCCTTATTGTAGTCGCACACATTTCTTCTGATTTTATTTTGTAGTAACGAGTAACGAAGATGCTTAGTGGAAATATATCGGAATAAAAGTATACATTATTCTAGGAAATGTAGTGGAGTAAAAGTGAAAGTTGACAAATTTAAATAGCGAAGTAAAGTACAGATATGTGAAATTTCTACTTAAGTACAGTAACAAAGTATTTGTACTCCGTTACATTACAACACTGCTAAGAAGAATAAAACACTAGTGGTTTTATATTATTGGAAATGTATTACATTTAAGGTAGTAACACTAACACCACTTTATCACCCTTTTTTCACTATTTCTGTGTGTGAGATGTTTGTAAGTGGATAGAATATCCAGATGCGTCTTTGTGTTTTTTTATGTTTAAAATATATATATATATATATATATACATATATATAAAAGACATTTTTAAACATAGCTAAAAAGAAAAAAAAGCTACTTTTGTGAGGACCCAATCTAGACAGAGTGAGAGAGAGATATAAAGAGAGAATGATTATAATGTATATGAAGTTTTAGTGTGACACTGAATGTATATGTCTGTGGATATGAGCTGTCTATAAACAGATAGACAGATAACTGGAAGTGGTTTTGGTCTCTGCAGGATAAAGACGATGTGTTCTTTGCTGAAATAGAGGAAATATCAAAGTGGCCTCATTGCCCCATGTGTTTCATGTTATATACAAACACACACATACACACACACACAAAGTGCACGAGAGACAGAGAGAGAGAGAGAGAGAGAGAGAGAGAGAGAGAGAGAGAGAGATGGCATCATTGTGCAGAACAGATCCACATGGGAAAGCTTTCAGAGCAGTAGCATGTAAAAGGCATTAAAATCCCAGGCCTAATAAACCAGTTATTTATAGGACTGTAACAGGCTTGTAGTTTGTCTTGAACTAACCCCAAAAAAAAGAACAGAGACACTCGATCCGTGGTGAAGCACTTAACACAGAGAGGAACTCTCCGGAACACACAACACCTCTCCGACCGTCTCTCTGCGCCTCTTACCACCCCAACATGTCATCCTGCAGCCCTCTTCACCACAATAAAGACAGGAGGCACATTAAAATTTAGACACAGAAAATTAGAGTTTGTGGTTGAGGGCTTAAAAAAGAAAAAATCTCTCAAATATTCTTTATGATGTCATTGGAAAAAATTGACAGTCTCCTTAAATCGTGACAGGAAGAGAAGAAAAAAACTTATGATACACTCACAACATGACAGACAAATGTTTCACTTGCTTGTTAAAAATTAAAATGAAAAAATTTCAAGAGGAAAATGTGAAACAAATGTCACACCTCAGGCTCCATAGATGAAAAAAAATCTTTTAAATATATTTTATTTATCTACTAAATAACATTTGTTTCAGTGAACAAATTTAGTGACGAATTAGATGTCATCCTGCTTTAATCAGTCTCATCTTTTCAAAACAGCATGTGCTTAGTGTTTGTTTGTGAAAAGCCGTCTGAGTGTCACAGTTTGCTCCGTGAAGAACTAAACACTCGTGTCTGGCATCATGGCTTGTGTCCCTGTGGCTAAACAGATCTGAACTTGTGTTATTCATTTGTCCTTGTAGGGAAGCATCAGTAAAAAGTCTGTCATTGAGTATCGGTCCAAAGCCGTGTTCATTTACTCAGAGAAATGGCCAATAACAACACCTGATATCTAACAAAATGACAACGTGAAAATAGTATCAACGAGTAACAAAAACATCATTAAAATGAACTAAAGAGAGAAAAATTCATGTACAGTAATAGTGAAATAAATAAATATATAATAATCTGAAAAGCAGTGTATTATATTCTGTTCTAAAAACACAACCTTGGTAGTTATACTAGCTACAGTATTGTACAGAACCTTTCACGTGACTAGAACTATTCCACACTGTGTAGTAATACATCCTGCAATTTAAATGGACTTGATTGGGATTTGTGTCATAAAATTTACACAAACAAAATCCTATAAAAATGGAATAAGGTAAATCAAATTGAAGCATTTCTGGTTCAACACCTATTTCTACATGTCACCCTGAGAACACCTTCTGAAATAGAGTAGCATATTGGTGGTAGAAATCACCAGAATGTCAAGGTTGCTTCTTTATCCAAGCCTCTCATTGCTTGCTCTCTGACTCACGGTGGACAGACTGCATAAGAAATGGGCATTGTTTAAAATGGTGACACCAAAGCACATACATTTATTTCCATTTAATTTCACCAATAGAACACTGAATAACTAATAACTGAGCAAGTGAAGATTTTGTTGATGGACTTTTGTTGAATCCAACATCTGAGCCACCCTTTCCCTATTGTAATTTAGATTAGATAATATTTTACATGACACGTCAAGTCAGAAATCAGATTACACAATGTTCCCATTTTCCTCTCATGAAAAATTTATATGGTTAAACCCTACACAGCACTGCTGGAGAAGCGGCAATTCTTACGTATGTACAATCAGAAGTGTTTTCCCCTTATATAACAGAACACGCTACATGACTCGTATGATTATTCTCTTTAAAAGTAAATCTGTCAAACGCATTGTGGAGAATCTTATTCTAGCAGAAGATAATGGGTTTTTCTGAAGGTCGTACATTTCGGCGCACTGCATAATCATTTTATGATGCGGTATTGTCATACATTATGGAAAAAAATGCTATGCTCTTTAGAACTACCTCACATCTGCTTGTATAAATGATGAGTTTGACCTCTCAATCATCATGATACAGAAAATAGTCACTTTGTGTGTGTGCTGAAGCGGTCATGCTCATTTTGAATACAAAATGCTGGAGAATGGATGAAGAGGCCGGTTGACAGCTCAGCACAGAAGTTGTATTCAGTATAAGCCAAAGCTCCGGCTGCCTGGTGATCATTACGTTTTTTACCTCACGTTTATGCCCACACTGATCAACTCCACATTTCAATCTGTCAGGTCTCATTCTGTGCAGAAGAATGTGCTCCATATTAACCCTGAACATCTCCGCCTGACTGGGTATTATCAAGAGCTTTTCAGAAAACCTGCTAATGAACTATTTGACCCCATCACGTGCCAAGTGCTGTTTGCTGTTTTTTTTTTTTTTTTCGCTATTTTGTTTTTTTTTGTCTCTGTAATTTGTGCCATCTTCATCTTTGTGTTCAGGTCCATCAGCATGTGAAGCTGGAGCTAATTTACTCCCACGATCCTTCATTTCCATGTAGCCCTCGAGACCCCAGGTTCTAATCCACAGCTAATCCACAGCGATGCGTGTCAGAGTCCCTCCATCAGTGCAGTTCTGTTTGGAAGAGAACCAAGACTACGCTCAGCATCAGTGCTTTCCATCATCCAAATCTGCTGCTAAGCGCTGGCTTCTAATACACTTCACTACATTCCACTAACATTAGCCAGAAGAAAACGAGTTAGCTTCCTAGCTCAGCTTGTGAAACAGAACGAAGAGAGGGGAAAAAAAGACATGAACTGAAAACAAATCATAGAAACATCACATTTCCACATTACATCACCAAAATACGGGCAAATCATTGCTAGTTCATAACTATTCACCTACTTTTCTACATTTTGTAGTGTTATAAGTTGGAACTGAAATAGATAACTACCATTTGACATAAAAAAAAAAAATAGAGAACAATTCTGCACGTGTTCTATGTACGCCAACATGATCACCATCCTGAAAACATCAACCCTACTGTGAAGCACAGTGGTGATAGCATAATAATGAGAGTTACCCAGAGCCTCTTGGTTGTTTCTCTAACTAATCCTCACCCTAGCCGTTTACTCGAGTGTCAGTTTTTCTGTATTCTTTAATAACAATTTTATAAATAACACATTATTCTTGTTCTTTGGGATGCTCAAAGTTTGAGATTATTTTTGTAATAAACAAACCATGATTGATACTTTTCCACAACTTTTTTATAGATTTGTTTTGATTGTTCCTTGGTTTTCAACATACTGCTTGTTCAGGTACGTTCTCTAACAAACTTTGGTTTTTTTTCCAGGACCAGTGTATTTATATTATTAAATATTAATTATAATGAATTTGTATCATGTCAGTTTTTTCACACCAATCATTTTATCATAATTATTATTAACTATTCATTATTACTATTAATTATTACTAGAAGTCGGATGTTTTTTGTGTTTTTTTTTTTTTCACTTGATTATTCCATCAATTTACAGTGTGATTTCTAAACAAAACAAAACAAAACAACAAAATTCACCGCTGTGCTTCACAGACCTCTTTAACTATGGTTTTTGTGAATGCTTGAGAGAGTTTTCCAAAGTTTAAAAACAATAAAAACTATTCCATCTTCATTAATATCTTTATCCTGGTTAGTGTTGGTGGCTCCAGAGTCTATCGGTGACTTTCAAAACGTTCTGTCTGATTCAAGTTTCTTCCTTTAACTCTTGACATCCTCCCTTAAGCCAGGCAGATAACTTTGAAGTGGCAATTTTTTCCAAAAGATTTTTCTCAGCTCCTCTTCATTTTTTCCATTTCTTCTCTTGTAGGTGCACCAATTTGGTCCTTTTATCTTTGGCTTTTGATTTGAGAAAAAGTACAAGTGGACTTTGAGGCAGCAAATAATTGAGATTCTGAAGCTGAGAATTTGGACACTTTCAGCAGGATGCCTCAGGTATCTGTTCCACCTGATCTTCATCACCATCACCACCATCGTCATCAGCAGCAGCAGCAACAGCATTGTTTTTAATAAAATGATTGAAATCTACCTTTCTTGTTTTTGATTACGTTTGTCTTATTCTTCTTGAAGGTGAATGTAAAATATATTAAAAAAAAAACAAATATAAATAAAAGTTTTGTCTTGGAAACATTTCTAAGTTTGTTTTTCTTTGTTTTTGCACCATTGACAGTGATGCATTTATTTTCCCATGAATATTTTAACATGAGCAATAAAATAGCATTGTTTTCTCAGATTGAATTTTTTTCTGGTTGAGTGTTGGTAATAAATTCCGCTGATTAATAGACTAGACTAGATATTACTGATTAATAGTACAACACAACACCCTTCCACCTTTACTTTTTGCAGCTATGTACAGTATTTTTCCACAGCTTGCTCATTTTTTTGTGCAAGTTGGGTTCAAGATTAAAGGCAGTAAACTACAAAATGCAAAGTACAGTGTCATCAAAACCTTGGCATTTTGTAAGCTGTAAATATCCACAGTGGGCATTAGATGGAAATACACCCTGTTCATCATGGTGCACCACAACACACACACACACACACACACACACACAGAACCCAGAGGAAACCTGCAAATGCTGTTACTCTTGCAATATACAAATTGAATAAAAATGCTTCCATAGAAACGTAATATGTCAGCAAATGAATTCAGCCATAATCAGTCAAAGAGTAACAATTATTGGTCAAAATGATTCATTTGGGAGCCGAAAGAGTCAAGCATTATTAGCGAGATGAATCAATTGATCTGACTCACTGACTATTAGGTATGAGCCTGGAAAGTACTGTTATAGTCCAGAAGCCTTCCAGCTCTATTTAGTGACTGTGATCTAATCGTTTCTGTTTAAGAAACCTAATATGCTAACATCTTTCTCCTTGTTCCTCTCACCTGTGTCTTCTTAACACCTGAGATAAACACCTGAGCCATCTGACATGATGTGTATGCATACTGTCCCCTAGTGGTTAGAATGTGTGCAACATCAACCCAAACACACACACACACACACACACACACACACACACACACACACACACACACACACACACACACACACACTTATCTTAGTATTCATATTTGCAGTCTTTGAGTAGAACAAAAATTGAATTTTTATTAAAAAAAATATTTTATTAATAAAAATAAAATATTTTTATTCTGTAAGATTATTCCTAGCTTTGTGGGGACAATCATCAATATATTACTAACAATTTTTACATTTTAAATGTATTTTTTGTTGACCAACATTTTCATATTAAATGTTCATCTTAATTACATTTTTGGAGAACAAAATAGAAAAGAAATAAAGTAGAGTTTAACTTAAAATTTTGCAGTCACTAAATTTAACTAAAGAACTAAGTTGAAATGATTTTAATACATGTTTCAGGAGTTCAGAAATGCAGGATTTTTTTTCTTTTTCTTAACCCACTTTATTGAAACACTAGATTCACATTAGGTCTCAAGACTCAAGCTTTGATCAGTCAAAAAAAAAGGAAACTTGTCAGCGGGAGTGATTGATATGATGGTGTTGAGGAAGGAATAGGAGAGCAAGGGAAAGATGTAGGGAAGGCAGCAGGAAGGGAGGAGAGAGAGAGGGGGGAGCAGGTTGCAATGACATCACCCTCATTAGACTATAAAACTGTGAGGAGAGCAGCACAGGGGTTTAGAGTAGAGCTGGAGCTCTTTGAAGAAAACAGAGAAATCTTTCCTTTTGTTCCTTTTTTTAAAACAGAGTATCGCTCCTTCATTAAAAGTCAGGATGAATGCCGTACAGCTGGTGGCTTGTGGACTAATCATGAGTCTTGTGTTGGTCAGAACAGAGGCGAGACCCACAACACCGAGCCAGCATAAGGTGAGACTTTGTGTTTTGGATCTGTTTTTGTTTTTTAGGGAAAAGTTAGTGGAAAAAAGCACAAAATAAAGAGGGTACACAGAGACTGTTTCATTATTCTGCCAATTTACTAACATCCAACGAGTCATCAGTTATTCCAGCACAAGTTTTTTTTTTTTAAAACTGAAACTCCATCAATTTGTTTAGATAGGACAACAAAAGCCCTGCAGTGTAGATTTAGCAGTTTTGCATTTGAATTCCTTTGCAAAACTCTTTTGCTTTTTTTAGATTCTGCAATAATTACTTGATATAATATTCTATGAAATGTGAAGAACCAGTGATGCTGAGAGATGCTCTGGATCTGCGCAGGCGATGCCTGAAATCCCAGTCAGCACTTTTTTTAATCCTTAGTCCTTAATCCTTAGTATTGAATTTATCCTTTAGTGCAGTGTTGCAGTCGTTCAATTTACCCTTGAATTGTACAACTTGGACTTGTACGTATATATATCACTGTTTTAGAGAAGTCTGCAGTTTAGACTTTTCAGTTTGGTTTTAAAATCATCTATAGCCTCATCATTGCCTGATTCGGCATTATTGGGACCTGTACCCTGTAATGAAAAACCCCTTGGTGCATGTGTGTGTTCATGTATTTCAGGCTCTGGAAGCTTTGCTTGGAGAAGAGCTGGCAGATTTCCTGGCTTCAGGTGAACGCAGGATGCGGCTGCTGAGGGAACTCCGCACGGACACTCGCGCCAAGGGCATGTGGGCACGCTTCACAAATGACCAGAACGGCTCACGAAGGCACAAATCGGGAACTAAGAAAGGAGGAAGCACCACCAGAAGCGGCTGCTTCGGACACAAAATGGACAGAATAGGTACCATCAGTGGCATGGGCTGCCAACCGGCGTATTACCCGTCCACAAATAACCTCTCCTGGTACGTTGGGATTCTGTCACTTAATACAAAATAGATTTTAGATCAGTCTCATGAAACATATTAAGTTAAATCCTTATTAACAATAGTTTAGAATGTGTTTAAGTTTTAGGCGCATTTATTCAAACAATCTAACAGTTAATGAAAATCATAAAGAAGTTTGTTCTTTTACTATTTCTATTTCTTTTTTAAACAGAAATCATTGTTTATTAGTATATATTTAAATGAATCTTTTTATTAATAATTCATAATTGTATTAAATTTTGTTAATCTCAGCACCATCATTTCTTCATTAGGTCTTTGTGTACACTTTTATTCAAATTCTTATATCTTTATACAATTATAAATCAAAAAAGTGCTAAATGATGGTAAATAAACTCATATTTCTAGACAGCATTGTACTTAAAATGCTTAAAGTCCAAAGTTTAAAGTTGACAGACCGATGTAAAAGAAACAGGCTAAAAATTAAATCTGTTAATGTAAAACGGTCAATAAAAAAGTGAAACCTCAGCTTTGCTTAGACTTTTTCACTCATTTGTAATACAGCAAGCAGGAAAAATGTGCCTAAACCCTAAAGGTGCTATAGTAGGAGAACAATTATTACATCATTGCATGGGCTTGTTTTTTTAATGCTTGCTGCATGTTTAAACACAGATTTGTATAAAGACTCACACAAGACACATCATGCGAGCAAAATGTGACTGACAGCATGCATTAGGCAATATTTACACGCCTTAACATTAATCATTCTTGTCTCTGTTTTTCTTTTTTCAGAGTATCCGCAGGATGATGAGGTTTCGGACAATGTTGACTGTCTCCTTTTGAGGAAAAGCCTTACAAATGAAAAAAACAAAAAGAGCTGGAACGGAAGAACGGTACAGAAATCTGCCAAGATCGAGCACTATGGGGAAACAAATGTAATCATCAAAAATGTAAAAAAAAAAAAATAATTCACCCATTATCAGTGACATCACAAGATGGCGGACGACGGTGTAAAAAAAAAAAATGTGCGAAGCTGTATATTGTCGCTGCTGCTGTACATTCATGTACTTCATTCCTGCATAAAATGTATTTATGTTTAAAAACTATTTATATGTTTATAAAAAAGAGATATTTATAAATGAATTTTATTTATGTAACATTTTCAAATGAATGCAAACTGCAGGCCAATTCTGTGTAACTTTTGTTTTGTCTTGAATAGTTGTACATGATTTAAAAAAAAACAATGATTAAAAAATCATGCATAACTCATTCGCCTGAAAGATTTACATCTTATTTATATATTCTTATATTTTATTAGATACATTACAGTCCGGGAAAAAAATAAAAAAAACAAACAAACTGAAGCTACAATTTTTGTACAGATATTTTCACAACATTATATAATTTTTCTATTATAGGAGAATTTTCCATCTATATAGAGAGGGTAAAATCTGAATCGCAGGAAGTCAAAGTCCCTAAATGATTGAGTGACTTACTAAAAGCTCTTGTGTAAAATGTTTTAAAGGAAATCCACAAGACTAATAACTAATAATAACAAAAACTAATAAATTAGATGAAGGTTTTGCAACAAAATAAGTGGCATTGACCCTAAACGCATTAACGTTTCCACCCTTCAGTAGATTATTTTAGATCAAAATGGTTCTAAAATAAAAGTTTTTTATTTTATCTCTCTTACACCACAGTTAGTTAACAACAATTGCATTTTTTTAAATTATTGAATGATTTTAATCATTTAATATTTTTATAAGGACTTTAGTTCCTGTGCTCACTTACATTCTAGCAGCTATAAACATTCGTTTCCTCACCAGCCGTTCTTTTTTTAATAAAACCAAAAAAAATGCGACTTGTATCCATCTTGTATCCATACTGTAGATTAACCACACAAATGTATGAGAGGTGAACCAAGTGTTTTAACATGGAGATGTTATTTGTGATCTCCTGCATGTTCTAGGATTCAATACTAAATTATTTTAACGTCATGCTAAAATAATTATTTATTTTTTTAATAATAAATATTTTAACGTAATGCTACATAGCTAATTGCCATAATGACGTTAAAATAAAGTGCTGGGAAAGATGCGTTCTTCCGATATTTCAAAGTATTTGTATGCTTGTCCCAATTTCTTTCTCTGAATACGTGGACTATTAGTAGCAATAATGCGTCTTCTAGAACCTACAGGATATGAGAACAGGATCTGGTGGCATTTATAGTCAGAACGTTTTTGACAGACTCAAGCTAAATTCAGCTTGCCTAGCCTTGTTATACCTGGTAGCCCCATTATTCCATCTGCAGAACGAATTAAAAATGCTATCCAGGATGTAGAGGCTCTCCAGCTGGGCCAAAGGCGACCATAAAGAGAAGAAAACACCAGCATGACCTCAGAGGTTTCACCACAAGAGGCTAACCACTGAAAAACCTCAGGAGCAGGAAGAGCAGATTACTGACATTCTAGAAAGTACATTAGAGTTCTGGTGCAAAGTTCTAGGGTGCTTTCACACTCGCTCTCATTTAGTTTACATTATACCACCACAGCGTTGTTGAATCCTGAGTTCTGATTGGTTAGAAGGTGTTAAATCATTTTCTCCTACAAATCCTAGGTTTTTATTAACGCACTCGTACATTGTAAACATCTCTATAGTAACATCTCATTCACAGGGACTTGTAGGTGGATCGCTCCACATACACTAATAAAACAAGTCCAATTGAGAAGAAAAAGTGCAGAATGGTGAGATAACGATTGTTTCTAGCTGCTATACTATAAGTGAGAACAGACCCAGAATTGGTTCAATGATGTTACACAACATTATATGTAACTAAAACAGATAGAAATATGAGGTGTCGTTCTTTAACGCAATAAAGATTTAAATTGTTACCAAATTGCTGTGGTATAAGAGACATAAAACATTCTGAGAAATGCTGTTAAAAAGCCAGGTGAACAGCTGAACATCAAACTGCAGCGGTGTGAGCAAGCAAGTAATGTTAAGTACAATCACAAACGACAGAAATCTCAGAACAAAAGATGTTTATCAGCTATACTGGCAGCATTTTGAATAAAAAAGTGATGTAAACAAGGGAAAAAATTGTGAAACACGGTGTGGGTTGCACCATAACCCAGAATACATCTATTAATGTCGTTTCAGTTGATTTGGTGCCGAAATACCTGTAACAAACAGTTCTAACTAGAGTTCAAAAGAGAAATATAATATATATATTCTCAGATGGAAGCACTTCTACCTTTAACCTCATGGTCATGGTTTTATTTCACTTCATGCAGACATAACACTGAATTTGATTAAGCTTGTGATGTCAAGAAAATGCCTCCTTTTCTCCTCAACCCCATGATGACGCCAACATGGCTGCGCACAGTAAATGAAATATTTGTTACTGCTACTTTAAATCAAATTTTAATTGCCATATTTCCTTTAGATAAATAAACACAGTCACAATCCTTGGTTAAACACTGACCTTACAGCTTTGAGAAGATCACACACTTGGCATCACTAGCATCGGCTGGCTAGCAGGGTGATATTAAGATACATCCTTTCATAAAGGCAGACGTGTTTTTTTTCTATTGCTTGAAAATGATGTAATTCTGTGCTAAGTTCGATGTATCATTAGTTCTGTGCTCAACTGTGACTCTTTTTTTCATCCTGTCCAGATGATGTTAAAATTGTTTTGTATAATTATTCGTTAAATGCTGATGTTAGAGTCTAATGCTCTAACTCTTCAGAAAAATCAATATCTGACTATGTCAAAGATAATCTGTCTTCATTATGTAGCTTCTACAATCAA
This sequence comes from Tachysurus vachellii, assembly GCF_030014155.1. Lineage (NCBI taxonomy): Eukaryota > Metazoa > Chordata > Actinopteri > Siluriformes > Bagridae > Tachysurus > Tachysurus vachellii. The sequence goes on from NC_083460.1 coordinate 32,341,820, forward strand.
AGATGTCAAATTCATTTTCATTTATTTTAGAGCAAAGAGGTCTAATTCGGTACTTTGGGTTTTATTTGGAAGTAGTATATGATTTCATTCACATGTAAAAAACGGACAAATTGTGTTTAATACGTGTAAATTTCACATTGAGTTCATGTGACTTTTTATGTGCAAAGTATTTATGATTGCACATTTTAATAGCTTTATTAAATTGACAATTTGGCAAAAAATGATAATTAAATAATAAGAAATTAAAGGTACCCAGTTTAGATTTTGCTAAACTAGTACATATAAACTTTGCTTACTTGTTAGCAGCATTAGCCTCGCAGTTCTGCTATATATCCAGGCATCTTTTTACTCATTATATTGTAGATGTAAAATGTTGAAAAGTTGTGCTATGACTCCCAGATGTTTTTTCAACTAGTTAAGTAAAAAAAAAAAATTCCTCAGGTCATCAGGTCTGATACACACAAAAGATGCACAAAATAGCAAGAAATGCTTTGTGTTGATTAACAATTTATGCGAAGCAGACTGCAAACTGTAAAAATATCAAAAGCTAAAGCATCTTTCTATAGAAGAAACACAATAATACATCTTAAACATAAAAGCTAATAGAAAAATTTTTTCATAGAAAAAATGTTTAGATAGAAGTGAAACTTATCTTATGTTTGAGTCTGTTGTTCTAATCAGTTGCAATGCGAAATTGACAACGATGGATTCTGATGTAATGAAACAAATCAACAATTATAATTTATTTACAGCTTAGGTACCGAAACACTTTTCCAAAGTGAGACAAAACCCACTGTTCTAAACTACAGCCGTGCCCTATCCAAGCCAAGGTTAACATAGCTAATGTCCTTTATGTTTTATTACATTTGGCTTGCTAACATTATTCAGAATGAGTCTAGTAATGTAAATGCCTGAACACGTGTGCTTTCATGGCCTATTTGTAAACCGAGGAAATGTTTAATTAAAGTTTGGTAACATCTACAACAATGACACCATAGGCCAATTCACAACTATACCATAAATATTTAATGAATAAACAGTTCTCCAGCTGGTAATTGAATATTGTGATTGTACATACAGACTTAAGTTTCACTCGAACACTGTTGGTTGCATTTCAAGTTTATTGAATATATTCGATCTAAGGAAGAGGACTGCACAGTCTGTGACTTCCACCACGGGGCTTCTTTCATCCAAGTTGGAGCTACTTCCACACAGCCTGGGGAATCTTCCATCCAAACTGGGGCTTCTTTTACCATGAGAAAAGGAGTTATAATTTTTCCTACCCTCTGACAGTAACAAACTCTCAAAAAAATCTGTATAATAATGCACTTTTCTTCAAAATGTGAGGTTTTGACCATCCAAAACCTCACATCATTGCCACATATTGCGGCTCAGGTTCACACACACACTTAGAAGTCGATCTGTGCTGTAATGCTGTCACCTGGTGGTTATACTGGTTAGAGTTTTCTAAAGAATAGATGACTGGTTCATATAAATATCTAGGATGTTTTTGTCATAGCATGTTTCTCCCAGCATGGGGCTCCTTCTGCCCAGTCTTATGGCTCTATCTTGCCTGCTGTAATTTGGCCTTCTCTGCCTAGATTTGGTTTCTTTCTGCCAAGTTTGTGGCTTCTGCTGCTTTTTCCACTCATGCTGGAGCTTATTCTTCTGTTGCGCAGTGCTTCCTTTGCCCAGCCTCGTCCTTGCCAGGGGTTTTCGTCCACACATCCTCAGGGCTCTCAAGTTTTGAAGACAGGCAAGAGTGACATTTCCAACCCCCCAGCAAACCCCCCCAAACCCCCCAGTGTGTGTTTGTGTGTGTGTGTGTGTGAGAGAGAGAGAGAGAGAGAGAGAGAGAGAGAGAGAGAGAGAGAGAGAGAGAGAGAGAGATTATGACTGGTGTTGTTTATTGTAAGTGTTTGTTGCCTTTTTGGACTCTTTTATCATTTGTAATGTTGCTCCCATTTAAAACAGTTCAGCTCAAGCCCAGACATTTTTAGGGTCATGATTGAGGACAATGTCCCGTCCAGAGACAAGTTGTTTCGTGTTTGTTCAAACCGACCATCGAAAATACCCTTTCTAATGAATGTTTTTTTTCCATTGGATGTTGCGTTAAATCTTACCCAGATACAATAGTGCTATTTTCTGATTGGCTATTGTGTAGCCTCGTTTTTTGATTAGCTGATAAGTGTCAGGCTCGACTAAGAACTCCAGGGAAGACGCGCTTGATTCCTGCCCGGTTCCATAGAGACAGCGGTGCGGCGTATTAAATATATGATAAATAGTCAAAAGGTTTTTCTGCGTGAGAAATACAATTTGTGTCGGGAGAGCGTGACAAAATACCCAAATGCGTGATACTTGACAGCCCTGCATCCTGGAGCTTCGTCCTTTCATGCTTCTTTCCCTCTGCCCGGTTCTGCTTAACTTGTGGACTCATCTGCCCACTCCGACACTCCTCCTGCCCAGCCTCTCTCTCTCTCTCTCTCTCTCTCTCTCTCTCTCTACCTCAGTACATTCTTTACAGCCAATTATTTTCTTATTCTTATTATCTGTGGTTTGTTCTATTCAGCATGGGGCTTCATCTGTTGGCCATCCTCTGGCTTCCTCCACCCAAATGTTTAATGTTTTATAAGCACTTTTTCCCTGTTCTCACTTACATTCTAGCAGCTATAAACATTCTAGCAGCTATAAACATAAAAAAATACTTTATTCTCTTTTATTAATCTTTATCAGTATCATATCTATCAATTCAACAAAAAAAAATTCCGTAAATTTATAACTCACTATTAATCATATTTGTATCTAGTAGCCACGCGTGTCTATGAAATCTCCCGGATGAAACCAAACTCTGTTATTTGCCCAGAAGTTCCGCGCGTTGCTCAAATGGATTTGTAGTTTCTAAGAAATTAAATCGCCTACAAAACTAAGCAACGTACACGCCGAACCCCCACCTCTTCTCCCACTCTGCCCACTCAACTCCCGCCTTCTGTTCCACGATTGGCTAGTTTTTAACAGACACTATCCTATCGTCAACACGCTCGTGAGGCAAAACTTCTCAAGCAGAGGCGGGATTTGCCGGGATACGGGTGGGAAAACATAACATACAGCCCACCTTCTTGGCACTGGTGACCTGAACCAATTTGAGTTCCTGTGGGCAGCGGAGTGAAAACTTGTTTTAAATTCAGCGCTGTTTTTAAGTTGTCCCAAAGCTTTTTCATAGTTATATATGTTCCTGGGATTTATTTTCAATTTAATCTACCAGCCAGCACCAGGAAGGCTAGCTGGAGACTTGCTGAGGTGGTTAAGCTGGTTTGTAAGATTTGGACCTGCTAGCTGTGGGCTAACATTCGGTTTGTATCAAAACAGAACTAAATAAATCCGCTTGTTTTAACTGGCACTTTAAAAGGCGAACATGAGGATCACGGTAGATTTTGAGGAATGTCTCAGAGATTCTCCAAGATTCAGGTAGGAATGTTTTCAGCTTTGTATATGCACATATATATATTTTTTTGGGCTATTTTTGTCTAGGAATGTAAAGTACTGACTGAGTAAACTAGATGAACGACGAGCTAAACTCCGCCTCGATATTGTCATTCGCTCCGATTAACCGCCGATATCTGTGGCGACGTGTGAAATAAAGCAACAAAAAAGGTGTGAACGGAATGTTGTGTTGTATCAGGGGTTCAGTTCGATTTGGGTTTTTTCCGACAGTCTGATTACGTCATGAGATTTTTCTTTCTTTTTGTCAGTGCTTATTTTTGTACTGTTCTCTTTGCATACTTCGATCAATCTATCTATTTGTCTGTCTGTCTGTCTGTCTGTATATTCTTTGTATTTTTTTTTACTGTTTACAAGAACATTTGATTTTTTTTTCTGATCTGTTTGGTCAGATGGTGTGTTATTGTTGATGAAGTAAAGTTTTCCATAAGGAGACATTTATTTAATATATGGACTAAGTCTCCATTAAGTAAAACTGCAACATGCTGTATATTCACATTACAGAGTATCAAAGTAAAAGGTTAGCAGTTATTTTCTGCATACGTTTAAGGAGAAGTGACTTTTAACCTGAGATTTTCTCAGTTCTATGCAAATTAAGTATGACAATGTAAATAAGTGTCAAATCCAAAGCTCCAATGATTCCTCAGTCCAGTCCTATAAGGGTGCGTGTGTGTGCGTCAGAGGTTTCTTCAGTTCCTGTCACACAACTTTAGTTTGTGTTTACAATTTGTTCCTATTTAGTGTTTAGTGCTGAAAAAGAAAGAAAAACATAAATTACCCGTATCCTGTTATATAATATATATAAAACCTCTCGTTAAATGTGTAAACAAACAATGTTTAGAAATAGAGATTGTTGGGTGCCACTAGTGAGAGTATGTTGCTTGCACAGTTAGCGTTGTGTATGTTAATTTTGCTCCTCTGAGAAGCAAACTAGTATAAAGCCAAGCATGTAGCAATGGTCTGTGATTTAGACGTGAAGCCTGGCCTATGGTTTGGGACATAGCAGTTTTTATTCTCCCTTTTTTTGTGCTGATTTGATATATTATTTAGTAAACTAGCATAGTGTTTGGAAATGCTCCATCACTGTTATGCTTTTTTGCAATTTTTTTATGCGCTGAAAAAGACTGACATACTTTTCAGCACAGTAGAGTGCGGTTTGGGATGTGGCCACTATCGTTCGTTCCTCTTATTTTTACTTGCTGATGAGTGTGGTGGTGTGGGGTTTGGGATGTTGCCACTGTGTCTTTCCTGTATGTCACACAGAGGAAATGTTGGTCCGCCCTCGGCTCAGGCTTTCCAGGCTTTGTGAAGTAAAAAATGACCTCCTCCCTCGTTCCCCTCTCCCTCGTTCCCCTCTCCCTCGTTTCCCTCTCCCTTGTTCCCCTCTCCCTTGTTCCCTTTCTAGTATCCCAGAGCACAACAAGAAGCAGATGTTTAGAAAGTTGTTTGCAGGAAACACTGGAAAGTGGCTCAAGTTTTTCCCCCCTGAGTTTCATTAGTAAAAAGCATGACTCAAGGACCATGTGGAAAGCAATTTTTTTTCTCTCCAACACATTTATTTCATACAGGAATGAATAAATGTGGAAATGTTTAAACCCAACTTGCATATTACATGCCTTTAATTTATGACAGAAAATTAAAGACTAAATAAACCCCTTTGTGCTAGAGCAGCTTGATCTTAAACTGCATTATACCACAAAGTGCTGTACCATTTGGATTGATCAGAAATCACAGATTTATATTAATCTCATTATTGTTGCTAAAGTAATAGCTCATTCTTAGTGAATTGTACCTTGAACACACACACAGTGCTTAATTAAGGGAACACTTAGATTTACATTTATGGCATTTATCAGACTCCCTTATCCAGAGTGATGTACAAAACTGCTTAACACTTAATCATCGCAGTATAACCCTGAGTCAATGAAATTTCAGGGAAAAAGATTGTGAACCAGTTTCACTTGCTTTGGTGCAAATTAACATGATAAAGGGTGCATTGTAGTGGAATAAAAATTTTGCAGGTGGTGGCCATAGACAGCTGCTCTCTCCTTATCTTACCTTACTGATTTGCCTCTAGTGTGTTATTAGGTGCTTGTCACTACTTGATTCATGTGTTCCCTTATTTTTTTGACACACACACCCTGATCAGCCATAACATTAACGCCACTTAACGGTGAAGTGAATAACAGTGATTGTCAAGACAATGACATCTGTCAAGGGGAGCGATTATACTGTGCAGCAGATGAACAATCAAGTGTGGATCTGAGTGACTTTGACAAGGGTCAGATTGTGATTGCAGAAACAGTCAGTCAGAGCATCATCCGTACAGCATGTCTTGTGTGGTATTTCCAATATGCAGTGGTTACAATCTTCCAAATGTGCAAAAAACCAGCAAACCCATGACAGGGTCATAGAGGCCCAAGACTCTTCGAAGCACGTGAGGAGTGAAGGCTAGTCTGACTGGTCTGATCCAGCAGAGAAGCCACTCTATGCTGAATAGCTGGAAAAATGCTGACTACGATAGAAGGTGTCAGCTGTTTTGGTCCCACAAGGGGATCTACATAATATGAGGCAGGTGGTTACTGATGATTGGTCTCATGTCAGGGCTTTGTGACAGTTAGAGGTAATCTTACTGACATAATGTTACTTTCACCTTCAGCTGGTCGAACTTATTAAGAAACAGGCAAAACCACTATACACATACACAAGAAAACGCTACATAAATTGTCAACCAACTCAATATATTTTATGCTATGTAGAGATTTTATGCATTTTAAATTTATGAATGGGATGACCCCACCCACCAACACACTCGTGCGTGCACACACACACACACACACACACACACACACACACACACACACACACACACACACACACACTTGTTGGACAAGTGGTTTCTCTTTAATAGTGATGGCTGTGTGGACAAGTACGACTTATGTTTTCATTTTATATTCTGTTAAATATTAAAAAAGAGTTCACTTAACAAAAGAAAATCTATTCATGATATGGTTAAGTTTTCTTTTAGGATATGTATGTTTAACATTTATGGAATGTGTATCTGACACGAGTTACTTCCTGTGATACTTCCTTTATATTAGCTACATACCCTGTTAGATATTTATTAGCTCCAGTCCAATTTGTTCAGTCAAGCTGCCTTACAGAAGTGTTGATATTAGTAGAACTGCACTTATACACTTCACCATTAGTAAAACTACACCTGTTTGTTTACAAGCTAACATTCTAGTTCTAGTTCTAGTGACGAAATAAAATGTAGTGACATGTAATCACAAAAGTACAACAGCACATTTACTTGTGCGACATCGCTTTTATATAACCGTTCTTTTAACAAGAAATGAATAGAGAGTAACTAACATTTTAGACACAATATAGACAAGCCTTGTTTATTTTTTCTGTCAGTGAAAAGAGCTCCCAAAGAAGCTGTAGCTGGTAGTAAAGGTTTTAATGTAACAAACCTGAAATGTTAGTTACACTCTTAATTTCTTGTTAAAAGAACTGTTATATAAAAGCAATGTCACACAAGTGAACGTGCTGTTGTACTTTTGTGATTACATGTATCTACATTTTATTTCATCATCAGCGTCCTCAATGTCGTGAATGTAAAGAGTTAAAAAAACGCAGTGGTGCTGTTAAACCACACAATGTAAAATCCTCAGTCCTGAAGATCATGGGACACTTAGTTACAGTGCTGAGACTAGAGACTCCTTCCCTAAAAAGTAAAAAAAAAAAAATGAATGTCTTTTCTATCTCATCAATGAAATAAAATGTAGCCACTTTTTCAGCTACACTAATGTTAGAGCTGCAGGGAGTGAAAAATAATCAACACCTTCTGGCCAATCAGAATCTAGTCACATGTTGATTGTAATATTTAAATACAGCTAGTATATTTGTGTGTTGCATCACTGTGAAAAACGTACATTGTTCTATTTAAACTCACAGCAGCTGATCAACTAAAAATTATACAACACACAAGTATAGCAATACTGAGAAAGCCACGTCTTGTTCATCACTAGTATTCATGTCCATTACTTGCTACAAACCCTGCCAAATGTTTTGTGGTGCAGGTGCATGATGGGAAATGGTCTGTACAGAAAGTGTCCTTCTCTCCAATTATATTTTGACCTAATAAAAGCTAGTTTAGATTAAAGTTATGACCAAGTTTAGAAATAAAACTTTGATGTTACTAGGGGTAACAGTGATGATGTATTATAATAAAGTCATATCAGAGATGCTCGTAAACGTGAATCAGGACACACTCAACTCTGCATTACAATAACATTTTTGTTCTCATTTCCAGAGGATTTTGAAATGGGGTGAAAGTGCAGAGTGTAGAAAAATCTGTGAAGAAATGCAGGCCGTGTGCGTGTGTGTGTGCGTGTGAGTGTGCGTGTGAGTGTGCGTGTGCGTGTGAGTGTGCGTGTGAGTGTGCGTGTGAGTGTGCGTGTGAGTGTGCGCGCGAGTGTGTGCGCGAGAGAGAAGCAGCAAATGCTAATAATGCAGTTTATATATCTCTCTCTCACACACATGCATAACCACCCACCTCTATTCATTTTACAACATAGCCATTCTGGATTACGATTGGTCAGAAGGTGTTGATTAATTTTCTATGACAGCAGCTCACAGTAATGCAGCTGTCAATTGTTTATATTTGTGATCATTCAAATGTTAGCATCTCTCTAGTAAAAACACACTCCGTGTGTAATTTTTGTTATTGTATGTCTAAGTTTTCTGTAAGGAGATGTTCATTTAACATTTATAGAAGGAACTGCTATTGTCACAGCTCTGTAACAGTCAGAGGTAAAGCTTTGTTGTTCAAGGTTAAGTGTTAAATGTTGCTTCACACTTTTTTAAGGTTTGTCAGTGTTAATATTATCTTAGATCAGTTAAGTCAGTACTGTCACACTGCTATAAATCCTTCTGTTAGAACACTCTCGCCATAGTGACTTCCATTTGTTCCAAATTTGTTTGACCTCGCTTTTTGCCTTACCCTTGTCTGTTTGTTCATAGTACTTTGGATTGCCCTCGCCAAGCCAGGTGGCCACTGTTTTTCTCATGGTTCCAGTTCACCGCAACCTACTGTGTCCAAAAACAGCAAGTTCTTGAACCAGAGCCAATCCTACCTGTCCCCCTGATTATTGCACCCATACAGTGGGACCAAACACCAATGACATACTGTACTCATCCCTTATCACATAATTTCCCCAGTCACACCCAGACTGCCCAACCCCACGGCCTCAAGGATGCCTCAGGAAAAGGACACCAGGAGACATCTCTGGAGGGGGAGATTCTGTTAGAACACCCTCGCCACGTCTTCAGTTTGAGCTTTTGCCGGAATACTGATTTCTGTGGCCACGGAAGTTCACTTCAATTTTTGACTTCGATGTTCATTAGCATATAAGCAAGCCGCACGATGGTAACGACGCAAAGTATCCTCAACGCAGTTGCCAGTTTGGCTGTTTTGTGTATGACCATTTGTTCCATGTTTGTTTGACCTTGCTTTTTACCTTGCCCTTTTCTGTTTGTGCAACGTATATTGGATTGTTATTTTGGTTATCAAACTCTCTGCCAGTTTTCTGTGGTTACTATTCCTGCCTCTCGATTTGGATTTAATAAAGCTGGGTTTATCCTGCACTTGGATTCCACTGAAACTTTGTTACACCTTCATAACACAAACTCTTCAGCACATTCAGATCTTGTTTTAATGAGATGGCTCATAAAGATTAGATCACAGACATCAAATTCATCACAGCCATTTATTTATTTGTTTGAAAAACTATTTATTTGGATTGTAATCTATCATATAACTTACCCCTTCATATGTTTCTTGAAATGTTTGTAATGTTTTTTGTGATTCAGGAGCTTGGTGCTGTATTTTTGGAATTCCTTAAGATTTTTGAGGTTGTGTGTCACTCGCTAAAGCAGATACAAGTTTAATAGGAGAAAAAACTTGAAACATAAGTGATGGGTTATTTGGTCAGGTAAAGATATCTGTGTACCTACAATTTTAAAACGTGTTTCTTTGTTTGCTCTCGCCAACACAGGGCCACCATTGAGGAAGTGGAGGGAGATGTGTGTGAGCTGGAGTCCAAATTAGATAAGGTAAGTTCAAGATTATGGTGTGTGTTTTACTCTGTTAAACTATTTCCTCAGTCACAGGGTCATGGTGTGCTATGGATGCTGCGATTTCTTACCTTTACACCGTATTAACAATGCTGACCAGATTGTAGAAACACTGCTGTTCATCTACACAAGTTAAATGGGTGGGTAGTGCCTCATCTGAACAAAAAGATTTACAGTAGGTGGCAGCTTAAATAGCCTAACAAAAAAAGAAATAAATAAAAACAGGTATGGTCATTAAAGGTAAGTGTGCATGTTGTAAATTGTGCACACACAGGTATTAATGAGCATAGAGTAGCAAAACAAGCACTGAGACATGGCCACTTCCTTTCCCTTCCTCTATAATTCCACTATATACCATGCAATGTGGTACAGGCATCATGTATATTCTCATCTACGGTCTAAACCTGCCTCATGAACAGATACTGCTGCAGTCTTGGTGCTTGAGCCTGTTAGTCATTGCTTGCAGCTAGATATAATTTTGAAATGTTTGTCTGTCACTTATTTGCATCTTCATCTGACATTTTTGTTTAATTTAGAATAAAATCTGTACATTACAGTACATTACACTTCTATATTGTTCCAGTGACGTTGACCCTTTCGGCGTCTAACGAACCTTGTGATGAAATAACAGAATGCCGCTGGCAAAGGGGATTTTGAAGGGAAGCATTTCAGCTAGAGCCGTAAGAGAAGTAAAGCAGAAATGAAAGTTGGCGAGTGAGCATTGTGTTGTTCAGAGCAGCTTATTGTTTGAAAGGTTTGAGTGACTCACATTCTCACTTCCCTCATGCCAAGGAAGGATATTGTCTCAGATCTCAAAGAACAGGAGGAGGAGGAGGGACACGCTTCTGAAATTAGCTTCTCTGAAACCCCCCACAAACACACTGATCCTCTCAAACACTCCTAAATAGTGACGACAAGGACTGGGCACGTCATAAGATATCAAAACATTTCTACAGTTCACAAATCTGCACCATAGGACTCGGTAATAGAGTAGTGTTGCATAAAATAATAAACTGTTACAATATTAGTTTGATGATATTTATTACATAGAATATTTTAATAACACAGGAAATTTGACCAATTTTGTAACATTATACAGTTTTATAACTGGTCTATGCGGCCGGCCGTGTTCAGAATTAACCAATCATATTCCGTTTCATGTTCAAAAGGAATCATCATACAACTTTCATCAATTAAATAATTCTGACTAACTCCAAATATTGATCGGCTGTTTCAAAGAACAGTTGAGGGGCATAAAAGCATTTCTGATTACTTGCTGCATGTGACGACAATCTCTCCTATTCTTCACATGTCTGGTCTATGGGATGAGGTGGCTAGACAGAAGTTCTTTCTCAAAGAAAAGAAAATCCAAGCTCAACTAAAATCATGAAATAGCTACAATCACAAGCCAATCTTTATCAGTGCTTTATCATTAGCAGTCTGTTAGTAAGCTGAAAATTAAAAGGCATTTTTATCTTTCAGCATGACCAACAGCATATAACCAAATTTTCTAAGAAATGCTTTAACCAAAAGCAACCAGCTGTTCACATGAGATGCTCACACAATCTGAGGAAACTAGAAAGTTTTTCCAAGACAGAGTTGGTAAATATTGCCAGGCAAAGATGTGCCATGCTGTTAGACTCTTAATAATCTTCTGTATTCCTACTTAGTTTTCTCCAAAAAAGTTTTCTTTAAACTGATGTTTTATCATGTTTTTTTTTTTTGTGTGTGTAATTTACAAAGATTTAATGTTGTCTATTTTTAGTTTTTCCTATTTTCCAAATGGGGTGACTGTAAATAATCCATGTGGTTTACAGTCATTATTACACATGCACCTTCTCACTCTGCTGATGACTCATTAAGGATGTGTGTGAAACACATCAGTGCAAATGAAGATCAGGCCTAGGGCGTGTGTCACAGTTGTGTCAGGTTCTTACACACCGTTACTGATTGGCTGCTTAAATACACAGTCAGGGCGGAGAAAGTAATCAGCTCCAGCTCCAATTCCCACATATTCACACCACTGTTTTGTTGGTAGTGGTGCTGCATTCGATTGAACAAAAAAATCTGAAAAAGATGATTCAAGTGTGCTTTCCCATCTGTTTGTTTGTTTGAGACTGAATCTGTGCATACATGTATACTTTTGGTTTGTTTGTTATTTGGATTAGGTTTCACAATGTAGAACCGAGGAATGAAAAACTTTCTTGCAAACCTATTGCATTTGTTGGTGACAAGTATGAAATGTTTAGTATAAAATACTGGGTAATAATAATAATAAAAAAATTGAATTCTAAATAAAATGATTATTTTTTTTTAAATAAAGTTGGTGAAGCTGTGCATTGGGATGATCGATGCTGGAAAAGCGTACGTCACGGCCAACAAGCAGTTTGTGAGCGGTGTCCGTGAATTAGCACAGCAGTCAGGTGAAGATGAAGTCATTGAGGTGAGGAGCATTATTTCTGATTTGGATTGGTCAAAAGCGGTTGGTATAGAGAAATATCGTAATAGCAGCTACACACACTCAACAGCTTCTCTTTTTCCCCCCCTCTGGAAGTTAGGGTTAGGGTTAGTAACAAATGTTACTGAGATGTCAGGCTTACTTTTTTCAGATTTACATCTGATTTTTACTTTTGCTGATGCTGGTAACACCTTTTCATAATAATTAATCAACATAAATTTCTCACTAACTTTTGCCATATCAGCTTTTATATATGGAGAAACCACCAAGCAAGTGAATGAGCTGTTACTATAAAAATGATAACGTATTAGTGTTCAGTTATTCAACCCCTTCTGACCAATCACAAGCTAGAATTCAACAGCGCTGTGGAGTAAGTGTTCTTAATAACACAGAGAACAGTTCTGATCTTTTCTTTTGTTTCCACAGTCGAGTCTGACGAAGTTTGCTGAGAGTTTGCAGGAGATGACCAACTATCACACTGTAAGAGAACATGTCTTTGTGTGTGCCTGTGAGATTTTTTTCTTTCTTTTTTTTTTTTTTTTGACCTAAAAATTAGAGCAGGGATAAGCAAAAATGATCAGGAATGTGAAACTCAGTTAAGAGAAACCATGCACTGTGTATGTGTGTGTCGGTCTGAAGGATGAGTCAGAGTTTAGATCTGCAGTAAAATCAGCTGCCTCTGGTTAGATTTCTTATTGCATGAAACTAAGCACATGACCTAAAGACTGTATTGCATTGTGGCTACACACACACATCAAACACACGTACTTATTGTTTTCTTAAGGACTTCTCTATTCATATCTATTTTTTTTCGTTCAGAAACTCGTTAACCGAAAAGCGGAGGGCGTATTTCATTCATTGAAAATGTGTTTTAAACTTAACAAATTTAAAAACCCTTATTTCTGAATAAGTGAATAACAATTTTTTTCATTTTATGAGGACTGAGTGATGTTGATGATAGGTGGCATTATGCTGATCCTTGCTACAGAAGCAATTGTCCAGAGTGTAACCTCAAACTTGTACAACACCCAACAATACACTTAACTAGCCTGAAAAATATGGAACCATTTACACTTCCTGGTCTTTTGGCTTGACATCTTACAAATATGTTTGTTCGAAATTCGAAAATTAAGGCTGAACCATCACTCTCTGTTAACAGATTTTATTTGACCAGGCACAGCGCTCAATCAAATCACAACTTCAGATGTTTGTGAAAGAGTACGTACTGAAACTGTTCCTATCTGTACACTACATTAACAATAATAATACCACTGGTCACTGATATGTTGACATTTTTAATGTGCATATATGTGTTTTTTTCAGGGACCTGCGCAGGTTTAAGGAGTCAAAGAAGCAGTTTGATAAAGTAAGTGAGGAGAAGGAGACAGCGCTGATAAAGAACGCTCAGGCTCCCAGGAATAAACAACATGAGGTGGAGGAAGCTAACGCCATCCTCAGTGCTACACGCAAATGCTTCCGTCATATTGTCCTGGATTACGTTCTCCAGGTAAACACACACCTAGAGCATACCAGGATTTAGGCTGAGCAGTTCACTAGGGATGTTAGTCACTATGTTGAAGAGGGTTAGGTTTGTTTGTGTTACTTAGGCTTTGCTATTAGACAGATGTTATAATAATATGTTGGGGATGTTATTTAAGTAATGGGCAGGCTGCACTCAGCGCTGTATTTCCACTGTCTTGCATCTCCGGTAACCTTGTTTACATTTGGCATTACAGAGTGACATGAACAGTCAACATCTGTATTTTTTCAGTCTTAGTGTTGGATTAACATTAGTTTGGTTTAGTTTAGTAGCTCTGCCTTTTTACAACAGAGTACACTGCTACTCAATATTACACTAAAACGGCAACAACAAAAAAAGACTTATCCGACATGTGAATCTGGAATGATGGACAAAGTTTAAAATATTAACTGCCCCTAGAAGCCCGTATCATTTTAATGATGTTTCAGCTCAACTGGAAAGGTGCACTTTTCATATAACACTTTTTCATGGAAAATAGGAAATGTTTGTTTATAAATGTAAAATAAAATCTAACTGTGTGTATTTAACTTGGCTAATATTATACAAGTATAAAATAGAGTTGCAGTATATTCACAGAACAGCAAAGAGCCCGACGTGTGCTATTCAGCTTATACTACAGTAATATGCAAGTAAACATACCAGTAAATTGCAGCACACCACTTATTTTAACCATTTAAGAGACACATTTGTTTCTATTCTGATTTACATTATAGCTACAATAAATAGTCTTCATTGCTCTCACTCACTCACTCTCTCACACACACACTCACATGCACCTTGTTTAAACTGCTCAGTCAGTTGTTGACATGAAGATTTCTGTAAAATATTTATGAAAGGTGTGTCCATGTGAGCACTTTGTCAGAGGTCGGAGGTAAAAATGTACATTTTTGTGCTTTATGTTTGACATAATGTTTGTTACTTCAATAGAGCTGCTATAACATGAATGCGAACAGTTCCATCGATGCTGCACAACATTAAATCTAACCACAAATAGTGTGAAGTGTGTAGCTGTGATGTAATAAGAATGGAAAAACTTGGAAATGTGCTGTCATCTTTCAGTGGTGCAGTAACTCTGCTATCTCTACACTTAATCTCTCTGTATAGATTAATCTTCTGCAGTCTAAGAGACAATCAGAAATCCTCAAATCGGCAAGTATATTTAACTTTAACAAGAATTAAATTATTACTAAATGTAAATTCTTTGGCACAACTTTTCATTGTTTCTTACACCTTCTCTACATTTTCTTTTCTGTTATTTAGATGTTGTCCTTCATGTATGCACATTTGACCTTCTTCCACCAAGGTTATGACCTGTTCAGTGAACTTCACCCACTAATGAAGCACCTCGGCGGACAGGTACAGCCAAGCACAGAGCTACAGAGCAATATTAACATGATGGCATTGTTACCAGAGATGTGAAGACTTACTATTGCTTTCTGACAGTTTGTTAGGTTTTATGAGTGCACTGGGAATTCGCTATAGGGTAAATTCTCTGAATAGTGCACTATGCCAATAAGTTGTAAATACACCGCTCAGAAAAATGAAGGGAACACTTAATCATTGTCTCTAGTTTTGTGTTTTGTTGGTGTCCTTGTCATTATTTGTAGCATGCGGTAGTACCTGCAACCCAATCAGACTGTACAGGTAGTCCAGCTCCTCCAAGCTGGCACATAAATATGTAGCTTCACTGGGGGTTTTGTGTGTCTCAAGAGTATAGAGGAGATTCTGGGAGATGGGCCATCACATGAGGTGAGCTGAACAGGGCTGTTAAAGGGCAACAACCCAGAAGTAGGACCTCTACTGCTTCTTTATGCAAGAAGGAACAGGAGCAGCGCTGGCAGATCCCTTCACAACGACCTTCAGCAAACGACTGGTTTGCATGTTTTTGACAAAGTTGTGACACATGAGGGTGCTCCTCTAGTGGGTCATTATCTAATCGGCTCTGTACTCTGAGCCCAGCACCCTGCAGCATGGATGGCCTTTGCCAGAGAACACCATAATTGGCAGGTCCAACATTGTTTTCTTTTCACTAATGAGTGAAGGTTCACACTGAGCACATGTGACAGCCTTGAAAGAGTCAGAAGATGCCATGACCCATGTGCTGTGGGTCAGTGAAGGGGAGGAATATCTTTGGAGGTTCACAGACATGCTGGCCAAAGGCACCTTTATTGCTGTTAGGTATTGGCATGAAATACTACTGTTGTCAGACTGTTAGGTATGCTGGAGCAGTGGGCCCTGGGTTACTCCTAGTGCCTGACAGTCACAGGGCTCATGTGTCCAAAATGTGTAGGCAGCTTCTGGAAGAAAAAGACATTAATGCCACTTGCCCTTACATTCCTCAGACACAAATTCAACTGAGAACCTCTGTGACATTCTGTCTCAGAGCATCTGAAGCTGCCAAGTAATACCACATACTGTCCAGGAGCTCACTCATGCCCTTATCCAGGTCTGGGAGGAGATCCCAGGACACCATCCACCATCTCACTGGGAGCATGCCCAGATGTGGTTGGGTGTGGTGTGTGTGTGTGTGTGTGTGTGTTAGGATGCTTCACATAAGGCTGTCATGATTATTAAATAACCGTAACCAGATATTAAATATCCAACCGCAATTATTGCGCAATTTTATTAGCCATAAGGGGGAGGTTGTAGTACCTGCATGCATTACGCTAAACAGTTATGGGTGTTAATTTCAATTGACACTGTTCTGCTGAGTTTTGCATCACTGAGCCATATCAGCACAATAATAATACAGAAAGACGAAAAAGGTGGCACCTGTCTGAGCACTTTTTGGTTTTATACCCGACAAAAAGGGGCGGCCGAAAGACGCACAGAAGTGTGTCGAATATGTAAAAGAGAAATACCAGCCAAAGGTGCCAACACCACAAATCTTAGAAACCAAGACATGTCATCCCACTTAATTTACAGAAGTTTGCTAGGCATCCACAGCCGCACATACATCCCGTCCGCTGAAAATAATGGAGGCTTTTGAATGGGTAACGAAATATGAATGTGAAATATGAATACCGCATAAAATGGCACTGACAGACAGTGTTACGAGGTACACTGCGAAGGAGATGCAGCCATTTAATACGGTGGAAAAACCAGCATTTAAAGAAATGCTAAAGAACAACCAATATTAATTGCCAGGAAAAACATACAGTTCCAAAATGGCAATCCTGAATTTGTACAATCGAGTGAAAGAAGATATTGTCAAAGATCTGAAACAAACTCCTTTTCATTCTGCTACTACAGACATGTGTTCCAGCTCAAACGTTTGTACATATGTTTTTATACCTTCAGTTGTTTGGAAATTGCTCCTAAGGAGAAGGAACATTTGTAGGGGTCCATAATTCATTTTTTTTTTCTGAGGTCTTGGTTGAGTTGCATGGATTTGGACTTTACATGTTATCAAGAACAAAATCAGACTGGCTCTTAGGCTTGTGAGAATTGCTAGGAGTACTGAGAAATCACCCATAGATTCAACATGATGGCTATCAGTTCAGGTGATTTAAATGTCTTTGGAAAAATGTGGTGTATGCATGTTTATTTTCTACCTAGCTTGTACCTTTTATAATCATCTGGTCCACATAAGCCATAGTTGCACGGGACAATGACATTTCACACTTTTTCATTATAATTATAACTACTATCCAGTCAGAATCCTCTAAATTTCTGGCATCTTTTTGACTAGATAAAGAGATGGTCAACTTACTGTAACATGTTTTAAAATTTCTGACCCCCTGGAATTCTTATATAGTAAATAAAAGCTGAAATAAGTCTGTTGAAAATGTACATTTGAGCTCTTTTATGTTTATGATGGGGAAATTTGTCGACCAATGATATTAGTTTTATTTTTGGTGAACTCCATGGTGATTGTGCACAGGAACCTGAATCTGGAAAGAGGAAGTTGAGGCTGAAGGAATGACTGGTTATTCCCAGGCTGGGTGTTCCCAGACTTTGTGTGTGTGTGGGTTTAATCTGAGAGTCTGAGTGTGAAAGAGTAAACATCAGACCTGGAGAGTTAGCTGATCGGGAGTGTGTTTTATTAGGAGTTGATCTGTGTGTGAACAAGAGAGTACCACCATGAAGCTGAAGAACATACAGGGACTGTGTAGACTGCCGTGGAAGAGCTGTCCACAGGTGGGTGAGTGTGTGTGTGTGTGTCTGTGTGTTGCCTGTGGAGTGCTGTCTATTGGGTGTCCCCTTGTGTAGGCTTTCCATATAACCATTTGTGGGAACAGCTCCTTGCCCGAGCGGGGGCTTATCCTTGCCCGAGCGAGGCTTATCCTTGCCCGAGCGGGGGCTTATCCTTGCCCGAGCGGGGGCTTATCCTTGCCCGAGCGGGGGCTTATCCTTGCCCAAGGGGGGCTTCTTTAAGCACAAGTGGATGATTGTCTTTTGATTGAGTGCCTCTATGCCACCTCTTAATGCCCATGCTAGAGCTGTACCTTGACCAAGGGTTTTTATGTCCTAGTGGAGGCATCTCGCTCCATGCACTTTCTGCCTAAATGGAGGCTGTGCCTTGCCAAAGTAGGAAAACATGAGTGAGTTTTTTCTCCCGAAAATTGTTAAAATTAATTCTTGAACGTGTTGTAACCTGGTTTCTGTCTTCATATTTGCCTCTTTTATATAAAGCAGGAAAAAAAATTTGAAATTAGACAGAACACAATTTTATTCTGAAATTAATGGGGCTTCCAAAGAAAGGTGTCCTATATGACAACTGATTATTCACTCACTCACTCACTCACACAGTTTTAATGTGATTTTTTTTTTGTGCTTGTTTTTTTTAGTTGGAGCAGTTGATGGTGGATGCTGCAAAGGATAAAAGGGACATGGAAACAAAACACTCCACTATTCAGCAAAAGGTAAAAATAAACGTTCACTCCTTATTTCTCATGCTCTCTTTCTCATACTCTGACTCTGTCTCTCTTTCACTGACCATCTCTACAGTACAACAACAATCACATTAACGAAAATAACTATAATAAAGAATAGTATAGGTGTGAGTGTGAGTGGGTGTGTTTGTGAGTGGATATAGGGTGTATGTGTGGTCGGGTGGGGAAGGTTATTGTACAGACCCAAGAGCACCATCTATGGCTCAGCTGTGTTTCTGGGTGGACTGCAAAAGTTCGCAGTGGTGATACTTCATCATTGTGTAAGCAAAAGCTAATAAAAGGCTCTAAAATTCTTCAGAGGTCTAAAATAACAGCACATTCCTCTTCTGCCACAGAATTTTTCCAATTATTTTTAATTTGTTAAAGAATGACACAACACATCCATTTATTATCTTTTTTTATCCAATTGTTTTGCATTATTTTGAATGAGCTTTTAATATAAACCTGTGTTTTGAGCTGCACTTCTGTCAAAGCTTCTGTTGTTATAGAAAATGAATCAACCTTCTGACCAATCAGAATCCACACTTCAGCATCAGTATGGTATAAGGTTCAATAAAAAATCATTGGTTTTTGAAATGAACAACTGTACTGATGGATTGGTGGATGGATGGACAGATGGATAAGTGGATTGATGGTTAAAGGTGTAAGCTGATCTGTAAGAAGTTGGTGCTGCAGTCATTCTCATATTTTATTCAGCTGCAGCAGAAACAGTGCAGCTCCTCTATACAGCGATTCAAGAACCTTCTTTGTCTCCACTGACATCTGAGTAAATTCCATGCTTCACCAGAATTTGCTTTTCGCTTGTACTGTTGGCACTATCACACTCATGAAAAATGAGACATGTGTGGGTTTCTAGCCTGTTGTGAGGACCAAATGGCACCTAAATCACAAGAGTGACTGTAAAATCCCTCCCTCTTTTTTTCACCTGTCATTAAGATCCTATTTTACACATTTTTCACATTTTAGCAACAATACAGTAAAGCAATATGTACTTCTCTCATTGGTTGCTTTGATGGGGGTGGACGGATATTGTGTAGCTTAAAGTAAGTAAAGTGTCTTAAAGTAAAAATGTCCATGTAGCATACTATACACATGGATTTAATCAAGATCTATAAACTTGGTTTTCTAAAGAGCTCGTCATGAAGGGCATTTCACACTGTGCTTAACCCTGGGTTATGATCATAGGGAGGGGCCGACCGGCCATGTAGCGTCGGAGAGGGGCCGACCAGGCGTGTAGCGTCGGAGAGGGGCCGACCTGCCTTGTAGCGTCGGAGAGGGGCCGACCTGCCTTGTAGCGTCGGAGAGGGGCCGACCGGGCGTGCAGCGTCGGAGAGGGGCCGACCGGGCGTGTAGCGTCGGAGAGGGGCCGACCGGGCGTGTAGCGTCGGGGAGGGGCCGACCGGGCGTGTAGCGTCGGGGAGGGGCCGACCGGGCGTGTAGCGTCGGGGAGGGGCCGACCGGGCGTGTAGCGTCGGGGAGGGGCCGACCGGGCGTGTAGCGTCGGGGAGGGGCCGACCGGGCGTGTAGCGTCGGGGAGGGGCCGACCGGGCGTGTAGCGTCGGGGAGGGGCCGACCGGGCGTGTAGCGTCGGGGAGGGGCGAAACGACCTGCTGTATCGTGTCTGAGAGAAAGAGAAAATAAACAGATAAAAAAGGGAAAGATTAGGGAGAGAGTGTGAGAAAGGGGCTGTGAGAGGAGAGAGTGAGTAGACGGATGGGGAAAGAGGGAGGGCTAGAGAGAAAAAGAGAATGGGAATCGAGTGGTAGAGAGGGAGGGCTGAAAGAGAAATGTGTGTATCAGCATTTCTAATGCTTATCCTCTCTTTTCTCTCTGCACTTTATCCAAGGCAACTCAGCAGGTAAGTCTGTTCTTTTCCTCATTTTGTTTTTTCTTCGCTCCATGTTAAAATCTCTGTCTCTTTGCATTGACATTTACAAGGTCAACACAAACATGCACTTGAGGTGTGAGGTGTTTTTCAAACACACACACACAGCATTAATGTTTAATGCTGCAGAGCTCTTCCTGGTTATTCTAGCCAACTTGCTAAAGCTAGCCCAAATGCACTGACACACTCCCAGACAGAATGATGGTCACTGCAGTGCTTGAAGGTTGTATACAGCGCCACTGCTGGCATACATACTCACAAACGTGCCCTTGCTTATATATCAGGCATGAAGATTTTTAGCCGCTTTTACTACGTGTGGTATCTGGTGAGTGTAAAATGTTTGAGGAGCTAATTGTTGTGTTTTTGTTTTAAGTAGTGTGTGATTAAAAAGACACAAGTTTTATTTTAACACATGAATGGTAGTAACAATGGGCCATGGGTCCATTTCCTATTCTGCATTCACTCGTGTGTGGTTTTGTGTCATGTAAGGAATAGCCCATGACGCATGCGTGGAGTTATACAGGAATTTTTTATTTTTTAATTATTTTTTATTTTTTCTGTATAAGCACACAGTCTGGAGTTTTATTTCGCTTGTACCCCAGTGATTTTCCAGCGTTATATGTATTCACACAATTGAGTGACAGGCCGCACAGTTTATAATTTTAATGTTGTTGTGCAATGTCTAAGAGACAGAAACATTCTAGCAAAGATAAACAGTTGTTCTATCTGCCTTTCTTTCCATACTTGGAGATGCCTTCCGTACATGTTAAAAAAAATATTATTAGATTATGTGTATCGTCGATCATACCAGTCCCTCTTTACAAGCTGTTAGTATAGGAACAATACCTACAGAAATAAATGTGGACACCCATTTTTCTTATTTATAACTTCACACACTTCTAATATAAGCTTCAACATTAACCTTCTTCTCGAGGTTAAAAGCTTAGCTGCGCCTTTGACACGGTCACCGTATGAAGCCGTATGAAGTATTTTACTTTTTGAGACTTTCTGAAAGGATGTTAATTATCAATATCTACCTGGCAGAAAATCAATATCAGGCTTTCTGTATGCCTCAAATAATAACAGTTTGTTGACACTATTTCAAATTGTTTTCAAAATGTTTTTTTTTTCTTTTTCAAAAAAGATATATTTTTATTCATATATTTTTGTAGACATTACATAAGAGAGATTTTTTCACAGTTTTACTAATGCTAGGAGTGTTTTTTTATTAGATATTGTGGTATTTTGTTAGATGTTTAAGTCTCACATCTAGTCTCAATTTCTTTTATATTGACCCTACACAGAGCTTTTTGAGTTAGCATATAACAGCTGTGTTTTTCCTAGCAGTAAAGATTTCTAAATTTAAATACAGTTTGGTTCATTTTGCTTTAAATGGCAGCAGTATATGTAATTAGATGCTGGAGTAGCATACCTACTAATTAAGAGAGAAGAACGAAGGCTAATGTAAATGTTATGTGTGACGTTGTTGCAGACGTCCTCTTTTCCTAGAAGGAAAAAAACAAACCTGACGCCAACTGCTTTAACCTATTGATGTCGTCGTTAATTTAGTTCACATTACTGTGTAGTTCCTCTGCGTCGTCTTCTCTCTGCATCATGTCTGGCTCAATTCTCCACATTATATGACTCATGAACCACAGCATGTCGGATTTAAAATCATTTCCATGTTTGTAACGTTGAAGCGTAATGAATGTGTAGAGTGTGTCTGGGATCGTTCTCTCTTTTTCCAGATATCACACTGATGTCATTGCTATATTAAAATAAACAGGATTGGATTGCGCAGATTGTGTCAGGGCTGATCAGCTACATTTGTATTAGGATTTAAAAATCCATTCAAAATAAGGACCCTTATAAGGCAACTGTACACTGCTGTCTTAATGAGACGCTAACCAGAAATTCACTCTGTCTCAGACACAGGCCTAGTGGTGAGTAAATGATTATAAATAGTTAAACATCTCAATAAGCATATTACAACCCGAATTTTTTAAATTTGAATAAAATGAAAACTAAAAGACTTTCAAGTCACATGAGCCAATATTTTATTCATAGTAGAACCTAGATAAAATAACAAATGTTTAAACGGCAAAATTTTACATTTTTATCCACTACATGAGCTCATTTCAAATTTAATGACGGCTACAGGTTTTAAAAAAGTTGGCACGGCAATAAATGGCTGAAAATGCAAGAAATCTTGAAAATATTTAGCTGGGAGAACAACTAGAAACTAACTAAGTTCATTTAGGTCAGTTCTATAGCATGATTAGCTATAAAAGGGATGTGTTAGAGAGGCAGAGTCTCTCAGAAGTAAAGATGGACAGAGGCTCTCCAATCTGTGAAATAGTGTGTAAAAACATTGTGGAAAACTTTAAAAACAATGTTCCTCAACATCAGATTGCAAAGGCTTTGCAAATCTCATCATCTACAGTGCATAACATCATCAAAAGATTCAGAGAAACTGGAGAAATCTCTGCAGTAAAGGACAAGGCCAAAGAACTTTATTGGATGCCTGTGGCCTTCGGGCCCTCAGACGACACTGCATCACTCATCGGCATGATTGTGTCAACAACGTTACTAAATGGGGCCTGGAATACTTCCAGAAACCACTGTCTGTAAACACAATCCGCAGTGCTATCTGCAGATGTCAACTAAAGCTCTGTATATGTGAATATTGTCCAGAAATGCTGTTGGTTCCAGTGGGCCAAGGCTCATTAAAAATGGACTGTTTCAAAGTGGAAACATGTTCTATAGTCAGACGATTCCAAATTTAACATTCTTGTTGGAAATCAAATACAATGAGTCCTCAGGGCTGAAGAGGAGGGAGACCTTCCAGTGTATTAGCATTCAGTTCAAAAGCCCAGCATCTCTGATGGTATGGGAGTGCTTAAGTGCATACCATATGGGCAGCTTGCATGTTTTGGAAGGCACTATGAATGCTAAAAGGTATATCAGGCAAGAATGGGACCAAAATTCCAACACCAAAACTACAGAAACTCATAAACTCGATGCCCAGACGTCTTCAAACTGTTTTGAAAAGAAGAGGAGATGCTAACACGCCCCCATCCCAACTATTTTAAGACCCTTCAACAGGCATCAAATTTGAAATTAGCTCATTTAGTGGATAAAAGTGTAAATGTTTAAACATTTATGTTATCCATGTTCTGTTGTTAATAAAATATTGGCTATTGTGACCTTGAAAGTCTTTTAGTTTTCATTTTATTCAAATTTAAAAAATGTTCCAACATTTCCGGAATTCAGGTTGTATTACAGTCTTGTAAAATTAGCAGTTAGGACACTGTAAATCTGTGAAAAAATATTATTAGTCATAACAGCACATCCCCAAGATTTGTTATTCCTCTTGTACTTGTACAACAATTACAATATTTCACATTTATACGTTTTTATCCATTTATTGTTACACCGAATGTTGTGGAATGTCTGAGAAACAACTTTCTTACATTATAATGGCTTTAAACAGTTGTTCCCTGACCTAAATCTTTTAAGTTTCTAAGACAGAAGTAGCTTGTCAAGTGTAATCTCCTCTGAAAACTTAGTTACAGCTTTACCTTTGTGCATGGATACAGGAGACGTCTTCAGTAAATGGAATAAAAATGAAATCTCCTCACATATCATCATTACAAATATGACCTTTATTAATCTGTTTATGTGGAGCTTCCAGTGTGAATGAGTCGTTACTATAGATTTGCTCACTTATTAGAACGAGCTTATGTCTGCTTATAGAACAAGCTTATACATTTATGTCGGTGAGCTTTTGTCTCTGTAGCTATAGTGTTTAAAAATATACCACCTCCAACTCTTCTTAAACACTTCTTCAGGCTTCTCCTGTTTCTTGGAGTGACTACTGCCTTTACTCAGTAATAAACACCCTTTTTTATTATCAGTTTAGTAAGATGTCCTGAGAGTGGACTCAGTCTTTTGGACTGGACTGTAATGGATATAATGTCCTCTATAGGATATTTGAGCAGAGCTCAGCTGTTGTCCTCACCGCTTTCCTTTGTAACATAATCACTGACATAAGAACTGAATCCTTTATTTCTTCTTCCTTCTCCACAGGAGTTCAATGACAGTATGCTAAGAGTTCTGTCACTCATCCTCATGTACCAGACAGCATCTACAACACCACACCACAAACACAGAGGTTTCGGTGTCCTACAGCTCATTGTTATTGTTAGCTCGGTGCTATTTTAATTTAGACTGACACGAGTCTGTCTAATTTTGATTTCATTTACAAACATAATTTTGGTTTTCACATTTCTACGAATGATGGACAATTAAATGGGGTTTATTTTGTGCAATTTGTGTACATAGTGTCAGTTTTGTTGAGTGTCGCCCTCCCATGTGTTTTCTTAGGATTATTCGAATGACGACACCAAGCTGGAGTACAATGTGGACGTGGAGAACGGGATCATTATGGAGGGGTATTTGTTCAAGAGGGCTAGTAATGCCTTCAAAACATGGAACAGGTTGGTGTAGAGCTGAAAAAAACACAATGGCCATTTCTGCAATGAAAAATTCATACAGCAAAGAAGAATGGATTTTTACTGGGATATTTAGGAACCTGGGTGTTTTGTCTGATCTTTAAAAAATTGACAGAAATGCAACATGTGTCACTACAGAAAACTAAAAGTTGATTATGATGTTCATTTGTGAATATTAAATAATAACTTGTGTCTAATGCCACTATTATAATGGATCCTTGAATAGATCCTCCTGCAGGATCTCAGTTTAAAAAAAAGATTTTTCTTTAAAATGCATTTCCAAGTAAACATTTGTAAGTAAAATTATCAGTAGCAGCAGTCAAGCATCGTTTTTATTAATGTGAGATGACCTGTGCCTAGAAAATCATAGACATGTGCTTATAGACAGTACTAAAGTTATCAGGTGACTGTGTTTGGCTTAAAATCAGAGGCTATTTCAGCCTGTAATTTCCTCAGAGGTGGAGGGAGGAAAAACAAACAGATGAAGCCTATTCAGTTTGAAATAAAATAGGAAATAATCCCAGAAGGCTTCTTCAGAAATAGCTAATGATGAGCAATAACCTTTAGTGTTTTTGGGATAGAAATGACTACATTGTAGATTCATTGTTAACTAGATTGGCCTTGTAGCTCCAACACAAAAGAAAAAGAGAACAGTTCATTGCTTTACAAAATGTTAAGTTAAATAGATAAATAAAAAACGTCCTTGCCCCACAAAAAATTTTAATCAAAGCCCTTGATCTGATTATTCACATTTTTGACTGTGTTTTTCTTTGCAGGCGCTGGTTCTCAATTCAGAACAATCAGTTAGTGTACCAGAAGAAGTTTAAGGTGAGTTACACGATTCTCCTCCGCCGATCAGGCTTTAAATGAGTGTTGTGTTTTACTTTCAAGTACAGTCTTAGCCATTAATTAATAAATTAAACAGTTAGAAGGTTGTCTTCTTAAATCCTAAAACATAATTGTCGGTGTTTGAGTATAAGTTGTGTGCTTTGACCCAGGATAACCCCACGGTGGTGGTGGAAGATCTGAGGTTGTGTACAGTTAAACACTGCGAGGACATTGAGCGCCGTTTCTGCTTTGAGGTGGTTTCACCCACAAAGTGAGTCTGGCTCAATAATAATAATGTAAAGTTGGACTGGGCCATATAACAATATAATAACATTTAATACACTTGATTATAATTTTCTATAGTACTTTGGATACAACTATTTTTTATTGATAACCAAAATGTTAAAAAAAAGTTGTGAAGCATGTTATTTTCACTGTAAGTATCTGTTTTAATATTGTATATTTTGTGTGTGTGTGTGTGTGTGTGTGTGTGTGTGTGTGTGTGTGTGTGTGTGTGTGTGTGTACAGGAGCTGTATGATGCAGGCTGATTCTGAAAAGCTGAAACAGGCATGGATTAGAGCCATGCAGAACAGCATCGCTACAGCCTTCAGAGACAGATCAGATGACTCAGAGGTGACTTTATTACAGATTACTCCAATTTTCATAATTAGATTATTTTAGTTCTTATTAAAGAGTTGAACCTTTTGAAGACAGCTAATATGTTGGTGCAATCCTGGTTTTTACTTGAATCTGGATAGCAACAGGAAGCTAATGGAGGAATGCTGCAGTGATGTGGGTGACTCTGAGTCAGAAGACACGTCTTGGGAAAATGTGCAGGCTCACTTATCATAACCCAAAAAGAAAAGACGACCATTTGGTTGTCATGTGATATATTCAGCATGGGGCTGGGCTATATGAAGATACAATACAAATATGTCACTTTTCCTAACTCTTCTTAGAAGTGATTTATGTGATTACTGTACAATGTTTTTTACAGAAGTTGGACAGGAAGTCATCGCCATCCACAGGAAGCTTAGAGTCAGACCCGAGAGAGAAGAGTCTGAAAGGGGAAGGTGCCGTACAGAAGGTCATGGCCATCGCAGGAAACAGCACCTGCTGCGATTGCAACCAGCCGGACCCCAAATGGGCCAGCATTAATCTGGGGATCACGCTGTGTATCCAGTGTTCTGGCATCCACAGGTATACAAACTCCAGCACACACAGGCTCGCACACACACACACACACACACACACAAGCAGGATTACGTACCTTTTTGTGCATCTGTCAGTCAATGCAGTTATGCTATGCAGCTATGCAGTTCTCATTGCATAATGGGACAGTTATAGTAAAGTGGTGAACATAAAAGTACCTTAAACAGTAATGCTTAATAACTGTTAATAAACACAAAATGAATTTATGACTAATGTGTTAGCAAATTAATGTCTCCAGAATAAGCAAATGTCCCCACCATTTGACTTTCACAGTCCCAGTTTTTATCTCTAGTTCCCCTTTAAAATTGCAATAAATAAAATCCTAAACATAGCCACAATTTGAAAATATTACAAGAAAATGTACACAAAAGTAAACATTATGTAAAGAATCAACCACTTTGTTGTTTTCGTAGTGTATTACTGAGGTAGTGTGTTAAGTAGAATTGATATTTGTTTGTTAAATAAATAAAACATACTTGTATATTAAACCTTAAGCCTACTTGCAAATCTTTAAAAAACATTTCTTCAAAAATTCTTTGTAGTATAAAAATCTTTTTTTTAAATAATCTGTTTATGTTGAGCATTCAGTATGCAAGTAACTTTGATTCACATCAAATAATTTGGATCGATGTCAGCGGAATTAGGGTTTAAATCATTAATAACAAATTAAACCTGTACGTTTATATTGTCACAATGCTGTCAAATATTTAACTGTTAAACATGGATTTGTTTTTCTCTCTCATTAGGAGTTTAGGAGTTCATTTCTCCAAAGTGAGATCTCTGACTCTGGACACGTGGGATCCCGAACTGTTGAAGGTGAGAAAAGAGAGATGCTGACAGATGGGTGCTGGAAACAGTCGCATTAAACCAGTCCAGTATCACTCAAACTCCCACTGTGTCCACGTCACAGCTTATCTCTCTGTCCCACATGCACACACTATCACAGCCAAATGGGGGCAGAAACAAATACTTAGAGTCCATTTTGAATTAAAGGTACTGCACACCATTGTTTACTGCATAATATTGTTGGGGTATGCGGTAGCTCAGTGGTTAAGGTGTTTGACCACTGGTCAGAAAGTTGTGAGTTTAAAGCCCATGTACACCAAGCCGCCACTGCTGGGCCCCTGAGCAAGGCCCTTAACCCTCAATTGCCCAGTTGTATAAAATGAAATGAATTGTAAGTCTCTCTGGATAAGGGCATCTGCCAAATGCTGTAAATGTTTAAACAGCAGAGTAATCACCCCAACTAAAATTTGATCTCTTTAGTAACCATGGCGATTACTGTCACGATCTTAATGGTCGTTTGAATGCGGATCGGTATAAACCTGATGTACATGTTTCATAACCTGTCTGAACCTGTGACATCCAACATGCTGTCATAATCTGTTTGGCCTTTATTCTCCAGCATGGTCATTCTTTTTTTTTTTTTTTTAAGTAGAAACACTACAAAATACAATATTCACTCTATATGTTACAGTGTGTCCATAATCTTGCGTAATTCAATGTTTTTCAGTTAATGCGTGAGCTTGGAAACGGGGTCATAAATCATATATATGAAGCTCGCAGGGAGGAGCTTGGAGCGCGGAAACCACAACCTGGAGACTCCAGGTATTCACTGTGATTCTAGATGATAAGTCCATCCATATGATGATGACAAGTGTTAAAGGTGTTTGTTTTTGTGTAATTTATCTGTTTATCTCTTTCTCTCTCTCTCTACTTCAGGCAGGACGTGGAGTCATACATAAGAGCCAAGTATGTTGATCGGCGGTTCATCAGAATGCCATCAGACGAAGAACTGAAGCTGAAGATCATGGCTTTGAGTGTAGAGCAGAAACGAATCAGTGACCCCTCCGAATCACAAGCACGACAAGCAACTCAACAAGCACATGTACAGAAATCACGGCCAGCATCCGGAGCATCAGGTTAGTGTGACAATACGCTAGTCTGTGTCCAGAGAAATAAGAATTTTTTTTATTTATTTTTTTTTATTATTAGTTTGCAATGCAGCTTATGGTGCTTTTATTTATTTTATTATTTACAACATTTTTGTATGGCGGATTACACCTCGCTACTGTAACCACAGCACACACTACTCAGTCTAAACCTAAATTAAAATTTAAGTTTAATTTTATGCAAATGAGAATCTAGATCTCCAATGAGAACAAGCGATGAACGAAAAAGTACGACCGTATCCACCATGACTCTGCGTCCTTTTTGCTTTCTCTTCCTGCAGCTATAGTTTAACTGCTTCTGTTTGACCTTCTTCACAATCCTTTCTGCTACTTGACTAACCTCCCGATCCTCTGACCTTTTGACCTTTGCTCTGTGACCTGGTCTTTGCGTAGCTGCGAGTGTCCTTGAAGTTTCCAGCGAATCTCTCTTCTGTCCTGGTGAATTAGATTCTCTCTTCTCCTACTTTGATGCGTCTGGCCAGCGCAGTAGTAAGTATAGAACAACTGCCACTATGGGCTAAGCTTCATCATCCAGCACCATCCTGTCCTCTTCCTCACATTCTGACCTCTCTTTTGCTTTTTTAACCCCTTCTGTAGCTGTGGTGTTCCTTCTTGTGGGTTATTGCTCATAAACTTGGTGAAATAGTCAGAGGTTTTCTAAGTAAACTGTAAACTTAACTCTGTGTGTGCGTGTGTGTGTGTGCGAATGTGTTCCTCAGTTAAAAGTGCAGAAAGTGGCATTGTGAGCAAAGCTGAAAGAAGCCCAGCGGTTGTAAACACCAGTCAGAATCATACAGGTTGGATGCTTCTATTTATAGTTATGATGAACTTTAGATTCTGATTCGAACGAAATGTGTTGATAAATTTTCCTTAACAAAATATCTCACAACAGAGCAGCTGAAAATCACAGTTTTAAATTAACATACTTTTCTAATAAATTGTGTCTGTCTGTCTGTCTGTCTGTCTGTCTGTCTTAAAGCGGTTTAAGTTGTGCATCTTTGTGTGAAATTCCCCTCTTGTGTGTTGTGCAGAAATACACGAGTCTCAGTCCTCCACATGTAGCAGTAAGGAGAAGCTGGTTTTCTCTGAGCCAAAGCAGTTCTGTCCCAGCTTGCAGCTGTACTGGGCCTCATTTACACGCAGCCTTCCTGACATGGCTGAGGCTCTGGCACACGGAGCCAAGGTCAACTTTATAAACACAGATGACGAGAAGAGATCACCACTGATCATGGCTGTACACGGAGTGAGTTATATCAGCTATCACTCGACAGGGGACTGTGAGGAGCACAATCAGTAAAATACTTTTGGTGGTGGAGAGAAAAACAAAACCGACACACAGCTAAACGGCAGTGAGAGTCCATTTAAGTGAAAACACACCACAGCACATTTTTGCCGACATTTTCATTTTTTTTTTCGCTACTTAAGTACTTCTTAAGTACTCTGATCTTTGCTTTAACAACAAGAAAAATAAGAGAAAGAGATATTCAACCTTTGCTGAGTTGTAGCAAACATTTTCAATTATAGTCTGAGTCTGAATGTTAGAATCTTTAGTGAAAATATTACAAAACAAACCGTCATGTGATAGCAGCCAGCGTATTCAGGGTGCCAATACTTTGGTCTTTAACTAAATAGTATTGCACACAGCCAAAACTTTCAGTCTTCAGTGAAATGCAATGTATGATATTTTCAGGTAATATGGAAAACTCAAATGTCATTATACATTGTGCATGTAGGACATTAAGTACTGAGCAAGCAGAATACATAGGAAGTCATTTGGAACAGTGCTGTTGACAATATTATTCCTGTAACTTAATAAAAAAATGTAAAAAATTTAATTCTGAAATAAAATTGTGACATGAAAGAACAGTGTGTTCAGAGGTTGACCAATCTCTGATTAGTGCTTATATTATCCCCACCCACATGCCCAGGATCAGCTCACATGATACCAGAGCAGAATGTTTGGTTACTCTGGTACGGCTCACGTAGCACTGGAAAAAGTGATGAAATATTCGCTTATTGGTTGTTTCATGTAATGCTGAGTTTTGTGTGTGTGTGTGTGTGTGTGTGTGTGTGTGTGTGTGTGTGTGTGTGTGTGTGTGTGTGTGTGTTTCTCAGGGCTCTCTGGTTACGTGTGAGTTTCTGCTCCAGAATTCAGCCAGTGTGAATCAGTGTGACAGTCAGGGCAGAGGACCACTACACCACGCCACCATCCTCGGACATACCGGGTCTGTTTACACATACACACAAACACACACACACACCCACGCACGCACGCACACCCACACACGCATGCACACCCACACACGCACGCGCACACACACACGCAAATACACACACACACACACATGCACATACACACACACACACGCATATACACACGCACACACACATACGGACACACTCACACCCCCATACATACACACACCCATGCACACACACACCCGTGCACACACACACGCGCGCACACACACACCCCCACACATACACACCCGCACACACTCACACCCCCATACATACACACGCACGCGCGCACACACATCCACACCACACATACACACACACACACACATACACACACGCACACACACTCGCACACACATGCACACACAAACGCACACCCTCACACCCCCATACATATACACACACACACACACACGCACGCTCACACACACACACACACCCACACATACACACACACACACACACATGCACACACAAACGCACACCCTCACACCCCCATACATATACACGCTCACACACGCACGCTCACACACGCACACACGCACGCACGCTCACACACACACACACACGCCACCAGTGTGTGAGTGTGTGCGTGGTGTAGTGGTCCACACACACACACATGCACATACACACACACATGCGCACACACACATGCACATACACACACACACACACACATACGGACACACTCACACCACTATACATACACACCCACGCACGCACACACACACGCGCTATAAAATAATAAGTACATTATGAACAGATTTAAGTGTACAATTATAAAAATGTAAATACACTCATTGAGCACTTTATTATGAGCTTTATTTTTAAAACACACCCAATCCTTTGTGGCATGGATTCGACAATATAAATTGTGTGTGAACATCTGAGATCAGCGGCTATAGAATTGATCAAACCTGCTCTGGTACCAACAATCATGATATGCAAATTCACATTTGTTCCCTATTCTGATGTTTGATGTCAACTTTTCTTAGCTTCCAGGCTGCATCTGAATGATCTGACAGGTTTTTCCAATAAAATGCTCGGAGAGTGAATATCATTAGCTCTGGGATGCTTTAATTAGCTGAAACTATGTAGAAATTTAAAATAGATGATGATGTACTTTCATCTATTTTGTTGCTTTGTGTGTGATTATATTTTAATTAAAAAAACTAGTTTTGTTATAATTATTTTTATTACCTTAATATCTTTAGATTTTATTTTGGTAGCTATATAATCAAGTAGTAAAACAAATGTAATGTAATTTAATGTCATTTTTAATTTAGCATAGTTTTGGAGTAATAGACTTTATAATTTACTGAAGGTTTTTCAGAAATAATAAAATAATCACAATCTAAATCACAATTTAACATAGTGTGTTACAAAGTACAGAGTGTAAAGGTTTTTTTTTGTCCTCTTCTTCTTCCTCAGACAAGTGTGTTTATTCCTGAAGCGTGGAGCCAACCAGAATGCAGCAGACATTGAGGACAAAACGCCACTGTCCATTGCGGTGGAAGCGGCTAATGCAGACATTGTAACGCTGTGAGAGATTCAGTTTTAGTTTACTGAGATGTTCTAATTGGTTATCACTGAAGTTAAAAGATAATCATAGATCACTGACACTGTTTGTTGTCTTTTCTCCTCAGGCTGCGATTGGCCAAGATGAACGAAGAGATGAGAGAGTCGGAGGGACCATACACAGGTCTCACAGGTCAATATTCCCCCAACTATCACACTGAGATTCAGTACAGGAAGTGTATTGAAGAATTTATTTACTTACAGCTTGGAGACACTTAACAGTGTCGTATTTCTTTATACCCATGCCGCTGTGCAGCTGTGACAGTAGTACAGAGTACAGAATAGTCCAGTTTAGTCCCAGATTCCTGTAGAATAACTCGATTAAAGCCATACAGTCACGAGGACGACTATGGAGCTAAAACATGCTGGTGAAACATTCCTACATTTATTGTATTTCAAGCTGCAATTATTTATAGATCTCTATTTAGATGGATTTTATATACGTTAAATCATCTTGTGACTCATCAGGTGTTGCTGTAAATCTGCAATTTTCTCATATTGTAAATTCTGCTCTCTATCCAGAGCAGAACAAAACACACCTCCACACCGTGTCTTATCAAACCTGACAATTTAAACCTAGTTCATGCTTTATTTAGCTACTTCTTTTTTTATGTGCTTTTTGCATTCTTTTTTTTTGATGAAATATTAATGTATATAAAAATATAAATAATACATCTATTTATTTATTAGAGACTATTTAAGACAGTTGAATGTATGTCATGTATTTGTATTGTATACAAATAGAAATTGTGATAAACACAATTTTATCACTTATAGTTTTATGTTCCAAATGAATTATAATCTTTCAGATTAAACACCGTGTGCGTGTGTGTGTCTGTGCGCGTGTGTGTACACTCTCCTGTTAAATTTAAGCCGGCAGGATCAAGCTACAACATAAAAATAAAGTTAAAGACAATCAAACATTTTCAGAGATAAATAGGAAAAACAAAGAAGTTACAATAACCTGGTTGGAGAATTGTGTGTACATCGATAAAATAAAATCCTGCCAAACCTGTAGACATTTAGGGTTTCATTGATATTCCTGCCGATATGTGCTTGTATATTCACTGCATCTGTTATGCTTTTTTTAATCTCAATTTCTTCTGTGATGCTGATAATAACACCTGCTATGTTTCTACCACCTCTGTACTAATATTTCCTCTTGGAGCAACACAAACGAATCGCATAATATTGAGATAAGATCCAATAAAAATGTCTCTTTCTCTGTACACTTCCTCTACGTCCTGTTTTCCTTCCTCTTTTTTCTTTTTTGCTGATTGGCTGCTGAGCTCTGAGCCCAGGTAGGATTACTTGTTGTCCTTTTTCTATCTTTCATTCATTTTCCTGCTTTTGCTTTTGCATCTTTCTCATTTCTGCTTTAACATATGCATTTATTTCTGTGTTTATCTGTTTATTTATTTACTTATTTACTTATTTGTTCCTCAGGTGATGAAACATACCAGGACATTTTCCAGGATTTCTCACAGATGGCATCAGAAGACCCTGATAAACTCCATCGCTTCTGATAACGAGATTCCATCAGAAACATTTTAATGTCTTTTACATTTTCCAAAACACACACGCAACTGTACCAAAGATGAATAGAGCTTATAGGAGCGGTGTAACTGATGGCATGATGAATCAGTTGTGAGTCACACAGGTGTAAATATTTGTCACTGCATGATCTGATGATTTTTATTTTACTCAGTATTTAAAATCTTACCGTCCTTCTCTTTTCATCACATAGT
>NC_083460.1:32381310-32408810 GCF_030014155.1 Tachysurus vachellii
TGAGTTCGGACCTGTCTTGTGTCTACAGTCCAGACTGGTGGAGGTGGTGTGATAATGTGGGGAATATTTTTGACACACTTTGGGTCCATTACAAAAAATCTTTCATCGTTTGAATGCCACAACCTATTTAAATACTGTTGCTGATGATTCATCCCACCATGTCCATCTTCTAATGCAGGGGTGGACAATTAATTTTTACAAGGGGCCACATGAGAAACCTGAATTGTATCTGGGGGCCACACCAACGATAACGATCTTAATTCTGCTCAAGATTCTTCCATTGTAAAATGCACTAAATTATATATTTTAATATAATATTTTTATATATTTGAATAGCTGGTACCGATAATCGGAAGAATAAAACTATTCTGTAAATATTTATATTAGGCAATGTGAAATTCATTCATTCATTCATTCATCTTCTACCGCTTATCCGAACTACCTCGGGTCACGGGGAGCCTGTGCCAATCTCAGGCGTCATTGGGCATCAAGGCAGGATACACCCTGGACGGAGTGCCAACCCATCGCAGGGCACACACACACGCAATGTGAAATTGCCTAATATAAATTAGTATAGATCAAATTAGTATTAGTATAGATTAGTAAATTAGTATAGATCAAATAAGAAAACAAAAACAATTATTGAATCAGTGCAATTTATTTTTAACTTGTTAATCTCCACAAATGACACGTCCATACGTCCAAACGTAAGTAATACAAATGTAACGCTTTTCAAAATAAAATTTCAAATTTAAAAAATAAAAACAAAAAATGAGGGGGGCACGGTGGCTTAGTGGTTAGCACGTTCGCCTCACACCTCCAGGGTTGGGGATTCGATTCCCGCCTCCGCCTTGTGTGTGTGGAGTTTGTATGTTCTCCCCGTACCTCGGGAGTTTCCTCCGGGTACTCCGGTTTCCTCCCCCGGTCCAAAGACATGCATGGTAGGTTGATTGGCATCTCTGGAAAATTGTCCGTAGTGTGTGATTGCATGAGTGAATGAGTGTGTGTGTGTGTGTGTGTGCCCTGCGATGGGTTGGCACTCCGTCCAGGGTGTATCCTGCCTTGATGCCCGATGACACCTGAGATAGGCACAAGGTAGTTTGGATAAGCGGTAGAAAATGAATGAATGAATGAATGAAAAAACAAAATAAAACACAACACAGATATTTGTTTAATTTATGTTGTAATTTATTAAGGATGAAAATGAAAATTCTTGGCCGAAAATGAAAACCACAAATGAGGAAACCAAGGCCGAAAACCGAAAGAAAAGATTATGTCAGTTATTAGAACCATTGCATTTATGGCTATGACTGTACTAACCTCACTAAAATCAATGCATTGCAATTCAAAGAATAAATCAATTTCAATCAAAAACAAAAGTTTTTTATTTATTATTATAAATTATTGTAAATTAGTGTAGTATATTTTAGTGTAGTGTGGTGTAGTGTGTAGAGTAGTGTAGTATAGTGTAGTGTAGTTTAGTGTAGTGTAGAGTAGTGTATTGTGGTATAGTGTGTAGAGTACTGTAGTATAGTGTAGTGTAGTTCAGTGAAGTGTAGAGTAGTGTATTGTGGTGTAGTGTGTAGAGTAGTGTAGTATAGTGTAGTGTAGTTTAGTGTAGTGTAGTGTATTGTGGTGTAGACTAGTATAGTGTAGTGTAGATTAGTGTAGTGTAGAGTAGTATAGTGTAGTGTAGATTAGTGTAGTGTAGAGTAGTATAGTGTAGTGTAGATTAGTGTAGTGTAGAGTAGTGTATTGTGGTGTAGTGTAGATTAGTGTAGTGTAGAGTAGTATAGTGTAGTGTAGATTAGTGTAGTGTAGAGTAGTATAGTGTAGTGTAGATTAGTGTAGTGTAGAGTAGTGTATTGTGGTGTAGTGTAGATTAGTGTAGTGTAGAGTAGTATAGTGTAGTGTAGATTAGTGTAGTGTAGAGTAGTGTATTGTGGTGTAGTGTATTGTGGTGTAGTGTAGATTAGTGTAGTGTAGTGTAGATTAGTGTAGTGTAGATTAGTGTAGTGTAGAGTAGTGTATTGTGGTGTAGTGTATTGTGGTGTAGTGTAGAGTAGTATAGTGTAGTGTAGAGCAGACCTGGACAAACTATGGCCCGCGAGCTACATCCAGCCCTTTGTACATCCCTGTCCGGCCCGCGTGAGGCCAATCATAAATTATATGGATGCACCGAAAATTCGATTAGATTAGATTCAACTTTATTGTCATTAAACATGTACAAGTACAAGGCAACGAAATGCAGTTGATGTCTAACCAGAGTGCAATAGTAGCAAGTGCAGGATATACAGTTTGTACAAGATTTAAATAAGTTAAATAAATGGTAATATGGAGTGATTTACATTTGTGTGCATACTATAAACAAATATACAGATTTACAGAAGGATATGTGCTGTAGCAAAATATATGGCTATTACTATAAACAGTAATTTACAGATATGTATGTAATGTCTGTAAGGCAATGGTGAGCAGCAATGCAAAAAAAAAAAAAAGAAGAGCAAGTATGCAAATGAGCATAGTTTTATGTAACAGTCCAAACAACTAAGGCCAAACAACAATTTTATTATAAATTTGTTTCAGTTTAAAATGAAGAGGAGGATTCAGTAATGTTTCTGTTCTCTCTGTTCTCTACATGTTAAACAGCAAGATGTTTGCAGTAAATTCACTAAAACAATCACTCAGTGACTGACAGCCGCCTGTAACCGGCTCTTGTGTCTTCACAATAAACTGTGAAGCATCTGGTCAGACATGAAGCAAATTCCAAACAGTTTAACTAATGCTCTCAGACGTTTAGACCCCACTGTCCTCGTGTGTGTATATATATATATATCATATAAATGTATTCTTTTTGTTTTATCAAACTATTAAATGAAAAAAAAAAAAAGATTTTATGTTGTGGAAAGTCAGAAACAAAGAAGTTTAGTTTCTCATGTTTTATAGAAGCATCATATGTCAGGTTATAGAGAAACTGAAGCATAAACTCCTTTAAAATTCACCTCTTCCTGTTACAAAACACTGACGTCTCACATCATAAATAACAACATATTAGAACCAGCAGATTGGAATAGCAGTGAGACTTCCAGCTGCACTGCTATGTGTGGATATTAAACGGTTTATGTCTCAGAGTGGATTTGTTAATTAACACACACTGAGCACTTTTTACACTTTACTTCAAATTTGAAAAAAAGATGACCCCAAAGTGTGAGTAGAGAAGTGAGAGAAAGAGCAATGTACAGAAAACACACCTTTATATTTAGAAATCTTTATTTACAATTATGGCCTCTACATTCCTGCTGATTTCATCAATTTCACTCATTTCAAGTCAGAATTGGAAAAAAGGTGCATAATTTAGAAGAAACTTTAAATATCACAAACCCCAAACCTTAAAACTGCTCTGTCTTTAAATTACGTACCAGAGTATTTATTCATTTCACAGTTTATAATGTACAGCGTGTAAAAATTTGACACCTCACAATTTTTTTTTACTACTGTACGATTATGTAAAGACACTATTACTATCTGTAACTGGAAAATGTCAATAATAATTCTATCTGCTGTGTGTCGAGTCACACACATGTATTCTCATGACACGAGTATGCATCCTAACTGTTACTTACATTCTGTTACAAATACAAATAAATAAAATCAAATGCAAAATGATCCAGACATTCAAACACATACTAAACAAATTTACACAAAAGAACATCAAATGAAGTGCATCAAAACTTTCTACAATGTGAACTACACAAAGCATGTTTATGTCTCAGGGATGTGATTTGAGATGCAGACTGACACATTTACAAAGATTTTACACTGATAAACGGTGACCATCACAAAACACAGACAAGAGATTTGAGACAGACTGGACATGATTAAATGCCAGCCTGTAAAGTACCCTTAACTAACTAACACGGTCATGAGCAGAATTGGGCAAATAAAACGTAAAAAGCAACCACTAAATTATTTTACTGCTCCAGTATCCAGTACCTTGTAGAAATATTCGCCCCATTCAAATTTCCCCCACTTTGTATTGTTACAAATAAGTTAAAGCATGGTGGTGGTTGCATCAGTTGAGAGTTACTCTTCTCCTCTTGGTTGCTTCTCAAGGCAGAGAACAGTGATGTCAATTGTTTTTTATTTATCTAATAAACCTCAGGTCAGCTGGTCAAGGGTAAAAAAGAAAATTAGGAAAAATAATGACAATTCATTCAGCCAGCACCATGAGTTAGGTAGAGCGGTTTTTGTTTCCTTCTGTTTCATTGGAACAGCGGTGTCCAATCTTATCCACAAAGGGCTTGTGTGGGTGCAGAAGCCACACCTGATTCCACTTGTTTAATCTGGTGTGGCTTCTGCTTGTTTGGAATGAAAACCTGCACCCACACTTTCTGGATAAGATTGGACACCGCTGCATTAGAACATCTAACACTACTTTTACTTCATTTACAGATTGGCACAGTGTGATACCTAAAAAATACCGCAAAAAGAAACCACCCAATATCAACCAAGTGTAGCTTAGAAAATAAAGCACTAAAAAAATCTTTTATGCTCCCCAAATGCAAAATTTTTCATGTCATAGTGGCTTCTCCAATAAGGACATGCAGTGCTGCATGTATGTAACTGTATAGCAAAAATAATTGTCCACTAGCTCGGTGTTAAGTAAATGGTTGTAAGAAAACAACGATTGTCTGAGATAGTGTCCTTCCTTGTATAAGCAATTCACATGGTATACATATGATTCATACTGGAACCTAAACTAAAAGGGTTTATGGGGCGTATTTATTTCTAAGAAGAAGAAATTTTGAATTTCATTTGGACAACAAGACGATGTTAAGACCGGGGTGTGGTTACTGTACATAAAATCTTTAAGATGTTCCATAGAACTGCTATAACTTCTCATTTTTTAAATCTCCCAACAGCCCGGACTTGAGTGCGCACCCAAGGTCAGTGTGGACCAACCTCCACATTTCTAGAAGCTCTGGAGGTAAAAGTTTATGAACCACGATCATGCTCTTGTAGAAACATGGCTCTTTGTTCAGT
Organism: Tachysurus vachellii; assembly: GCF_030014155.1. Lineage (NCBI taxonomy): Eukaryota > Metazoa > Chordata > Actinopteri > Siluriformes > Bagridae > Tachysurus > Tachysurus vachellii. The sequence goes on from NC_083460.1 coordinate 32,386,354, forward strand.
TTGCTCTTTTTGTCCTTCAAGAGACCAAAGGTTTTGAATGCATTGTGTTTTATAGGCGTCACCTGTAGCACCTCTAAGCACATTCCAAGGAACACATCATCGATTGGAAACAGCTCCAGTGTTTCTGATGTCAAATAGAGACGTTGTGCAAGGGGACCGTCCATCAAGAACCCCCCACCTCCTGCATACGGTGGGTAATTCGTCTTGTTATACAGCACAAGTGGGATGTGATACTTGTTCTCTTTATTTCGGATAGGTATCGCTTTGAACAGGACGTCTCCAGCAAACAAGTCTTTCGTGTTCTTGCTGCTCTCAAGATACTCCAGAATGTTTGTCACGCTCACAAAAACATCATCGTCCCCTTTGAAGATGTAGCGCACGTTCCCGCAGTAGATGGAGAACCATTTCAGGAAGTTTGTTTCCTTTAATGTGAGGTTGAAGAATGTATCCATGAAATCCCACTGCAGGATGTCGCCATAGATATAATCCTCGTATTCCAGAAGCTTCTGGTGGTTCGCTTTCTCCGCTTCATTAGTAGAAGATCCCAACAGGAAGAGCAACTTGATCTTCTTGCCGCCTATGACCTGCTCCTTTCCCCAGGTTTTCCGGATCACGTCACGTCTGTCATGCTGCGTAATAATGGATTTTACCGCTATGAGGAGGTGCACATCTTCAGAACATTTCTCTGGGTGGTTCATGATCATGGGGAAATATCTGCAGTGTCTGTAGAGGAGAAACTGTTGAAAGCTCTGCTCCAGTGTGTTGAAACTTTCTGTAGTAGAAATATTTGTGTTAGCGCTGCAGTTTGTGCTGGTGATGTCCCATGTTCTGGCTATGTCTCGTTCATACACCGGTTCTTCTTTGGTTTCAGCCAATTTGTCCTGGTTTTCTTTCCAGTAGTTTATCACTTCCTTCTGCATGCGTGAATCCCTCTCGAACTGTATGTCCCCTCTGCTGCTGACGAGTCCTCTCTGAAACACGCTGACCATCAGCACAGTCACAAGTAACATCAAAACTATCGCCTTGAATGCCCTCCAGCGATATCTGAAAGTTGCCCTTGTAAAAAAATAAAATAAATACATTTTAAAAACAACGTTACAAATGAACATTTTAATCTAGAGAAAATATCGTTTTAGACATGCTACCCCAAAGGGAGGAATCTGAACACATGGTGAACTGAGAAGACTGAGATGATTCTGTGTTGGTACATATTTTCATGACACATTCATGTAACCCATTCAAATCGAACAACAGCAACAACTCCACAATCTCGCTCTGTGATTCAGTTCCACATTAATTCAAGGATAGAAAAAGCAAATAAACGGCCGATGAAAATAAAACAGGCCAAAAAGTATTATGTTTTTTTAATGTACAGATGCAAAAATTGAGAACATACTTGATTATGTTTTGGGTGGATGCGCAAGTTTGCTTGATAATGTTTGAGAGAGTGTTTTAAAAGGAAAAAATAAACCTGTCCTGTTCAATGCAACCTGATCATTACAGTGATCTCTTTTCATTCAGATGTTTTTGTCACTAATCTAGCCATAGGCAAGTCAGTGACTTCTGTGCCAGTCCCAAGCCTGGATAAATAGGGAGAGTTGGGTCAGAAAGGGCATCCGGCATAATACATCCAAATTTTTTCATAAGTTGTGTTAAAAGAGGACATGAAGTTAACTGGTGTGAGGGTAGAGGATGGCGAGGATAGAGTTAGGTAGTAACAGATGATTTGCTGTGACCTTTTTTAGGGTGACAAAATTCCACTAATGGTTTTTTCTTCTTTATGACACATCAGGTTTTTACGGCATACTGGGAGCTGCTGGGTAGCGTGTAGTTTTACTGCCTCCACAAAAAAAAAAAAAAAAAAAATAGATTCTGAAGTGTGTCTCACTGAAAAAAAGGATCCACTACTATTTAACTGGTAATTAAATCATTAAATGTATGTAATGTACATATAATGAGTCATTAGTCAATTGTCACCTTAGATTGCAACACACACTCACACACGTGTTTATTCCATCATCAGTAATGTTCTATTACCTTTTACAAAAGAATGCAGTAGAAATAATTACAGGTAAAACCCCAGGCATGTGAACAAAACACGACTGAATTAAATTTTGTAGAGAAAAGAGGTTTTGTGCTTTTTATTATAAATTAAACACACTTCATGAAGTGCTTTAAAGCAATAGGATGAAGGTTAAAGCAAGATTGGGTGAAGAGGAGGCAGTTTATATCTTTAAAAATGCTGTGATATTTTCATGTAAAAGAGTGTAGTCATTTGCATTAGAGTGAGGAAACAATCACTCTCACTCACAGACGCACCCACTCACACGATCATGCACTCACACACAGACACGCACGCACTCACACACAGACACACACACACAGACACTCACGCACACACACAGACACACAGACACACAGACACGCACGCACTCACACACAGACACACACACACAGACACGCACGCACTCACACACAGACACGCACGCACTCACACACAGACACGCACGCACTCACACACAGACACACAGACACACAGACACACAGACACACAGACACACAGACACACAGACACACAGACACACAGACACACACGCGCACGCACTCACAGACACACACACAGACACACACACACACACACAGACACACACACACAGACACACACACAGACACACACACACAGACACACACACAGACACACACACACAGACACACACACACAGACAGACACACACACAGACAGACACACACACAGACAGACACACACACACAGACAGACACACACACACAGACAGACACACACACAGACAGACACACACACACACACACACAGACACACACACACACACAGACAGACACACACACACACAGACAGACACACACACACAGACAGACACACACACAGACAGACACACACACACACAGACAGACACACACACAGACAGACACACACACAGACAGACACACACACAGACAGACACACACACAGACAGACACACACACAGACAGACACACACACACACAGACAGACACACACACACAGACAGACACACACACACAGACAGACACACACACACAGACAGACACACACACAGACAGACACACACACAGACAGACACACACACACAGACAGACACACACACAGACAGACACACACAGACACACACACAGACACACACACAGACAGACACACACAGACAGACAGACACACACAGACAGACAGACACACAGACACACACACAGACACACACACACACAGACACACACACACACAGAGACACACATACACACACTCACAGAGACACACATACACACACTCACAGAGACACACATACACACACACACACACACACACACACACACACGGGGTCAAGCCGATCAGATGCGCTCAGAACATGTCGCTGATGAAACATACCAAGTTTCCACACTCGCACACTCACATACTCACTCGCACACTCACATACTCACACACATACTCACATACACACACATTTACACACACACACACACACACACTCTCACACACACACACACACACACACACAGACACACTCACAGACACACAGACACACACACATGCACACTCACACTCACACAGACACACTCACACACACACTTTATTGCCAAGTATGTTTTCACATAAGTGGAACACACACACACACACACACACACACATTCACACTCGCACACTCACATACTCACTCGCACACTCACACTCACATACAGACACACACACACACAGACAGACACACACACACACAGACACACACAGACACACACAGACACACACAGACACAGACACACAGACACACACAGACACACACACAGACACACACACAGACACACACACAGACACACACACAGACACACACACAGACACACACACACACACACACACACAGAGACACAGATACACACACTCACACACGCACACACACACAGACACACACACAGACACACACACAGACACACACACACACACAGACACACACACACACACAGACACACACACACACAGACACACACACACACACACAGACAGACACACACACACAGACAGACACACACAGACAGACACACACACAGACAGACACACACACAGACAGACACACACACAGACAGACACACACAGACAGACACACACACACACAGACAGACAGACACACACACACAGACACAGACACACACACAGACACAGACAGACACAGACACACAGACACAGACAGACACAGACACACACACACATATAGATACATGGTTATTGCACATGATGGAATTGATCAAAACTTAAAATAAACTACACCTTTTTAAAGTGTTTTTTTTTGGGGGGGGGGCAATTATTTATTTTTCTTACAATTCTATGTAAGAAATTCCTAATCACATGGATAACAGACCATAAGCAACACAAATGAGTCAGTTTGTGCTGCTGAGGTAAATTTATCCATCTCACTGTTAGCTGTTAGCTCGAAATGAGTCGGAATTTATTTAATAATTTAAGAAATATAAATACAGACAAATACAAATACAAATTACTCACATGTTGACAAAATTCAGAAATTCCAGCTTGTTCGGCATCTTTGTAAAAATGACTCTGAACGGTCGCCGGCTGTGTATCATTTAATCTCCCACAGAAACACTGCAGCTCTGCGCTCGGGAACCCGCTGACTTTTAAAGACTCAGCAGCTGTCACTCAATCACAAACCACGCCCCCTGTTGATACAAGACACGTCCTAAAGGATAGAGCAGGTCCAACTTCAGATCAAATCAAATCAAATTTTATTTGTCACATACACACATACAGAGTACGACATGCAGTGAAATGCTTTTTGTATCTGTATTCAAACATAAAAGGAATGCAATTTGGGATAAAAAAATATAACCAAAAGGAGATAGATAAATAAAAAGTATAAACTATATAACAACTATATAAAATATGAAAATATATGTGAAAAATAAAGAAATGAAAAAGAATGTATATACATTATGTATAAACGTATGGTTTTAATGATTGTCTATAAAGTGTCTATGTGCAGTATGGTGTGTATAAAGTGTATAAAGTGGCAGAGTGCTGTGCAAGTCCAGAGTTAAAGTGACAGTCCAGACTTAAAGTGACATAGTGCAAAAACGGTATGCAGAAAAAAGTGAAGATGGAGGGAGAGGTCCAGTACTAGATCCTGGGTGTTTCCTGGTTTAAACTCTGAATGGCCTGCGGAAAGAAGTTTCTCCTCATTCTCTCTGTGTTTGCTTTCAAGGAGCGAAAGCGTCTCCCTGAACGAAACAATGAAAAGAGTCCATTGTTGGGATGGCTGAGTTCCTTTTCAATCTTCCTGGCCCTGGTCCGGCACAGCGTGCAGGTCAGGGAGCTCGGTGTGGATAGTACGTTCAGCTGACCGCACCACCCTCTGAAGGGCTCGCCTGGGATGGTGCTGTTCCCGAACCAGGAGGTGATGCTACCCGTCAGGACGCTCTCAATGGTGCAGGTGTAGAAAGTCTTTAGCACCTGAGAGGGTAGACTGAATTCCCTTAAGCGTCTTAGATGGTACTTAGGAACTTAGGAATATTTTAAATGTATAACTATATTTTCTCAGTTTCTCCCAGAAAACGCTCAGACAACCTTTAGTTAGATTTAATGTAGTTTCTTTCTTTCTAGGTTTAGTTTAATTTTGTAATTAGAAAGCATAGGAAATGTCAACATAACAGAAATTACAGTAATTAACCATTTCATTTCAAAAAGAAACATGAAAGTGTCCACTATATTATAATTCTATAATTATTATACATTATAATTATATAATGTATTAGAATGAGATCATTAATATAGAGCTGTGCTTTGCAGCTGGATTACTACCAGAGCTTTAATAGAAAATTCATAAACACCTTCTGACCAATCATAGTCCAGAATTTAACCTCAGTGTTGGATAGAATAAAATAAACAAATAGGTTATTATATGAACCTTTATGTTACTTTTAAACAAAACAAGAGGATTAACAAAATAAATAAACAAGCGTTAATAACACAAGAGTGTATTATATTTTATTAATATTTGATTTATTTGATGTATCTATCAGCGTAATGATTGGAAACCCAACCAGAGTAATCTGTATCAGTTTAAACAAGTAGTGTTGCCCTGTGCATGTTAAAATACACCCAACGGCTGTGACAACATCGTGACACCAAGCATACAAACAGCACATACATGCCTTGCTGTCAGGGCCGGCCTTGGCCAATTTGCTGCCCTAGGCAAGATTTCACCTGGTGCCCCTGGAATCACAGACAATTGTGTTCCGATCATTTTGTTCATAAACTTACACAGAAACAAACTGCACAGCTTTGTCCTGTTTTTCTTTATTTTGAAACACACACAAACTATATAAAAAAAACTATATCACGGAGACCTTGCTTTCCTTGCCTTTCTTACAGCAATAAAATATGTATAATAAATATATAAATAAAATATTTCTCAGGTAATAAAATACATATACATATATATTAATAAAAATAATAATTTGGGCGCACGGGCGCCCCTAGTGGTGGGCGGCGCCCTTAGCATTTGCCTATTCTGCCTATGTGCAGGGCCGGCCCTGCTTGCTGTCATTCAAATATATAAATATAACAATATAACCTATTTCATATAAAACAATGTGACCTCTCACGAGTCACATTTTCTAATTAATCAGTTCATCATTTTTCTTATTTTCGACAACAGACTGTTGACATGACTAGCATTCTTTCTGGTGTCATGAAGAACGAGTCTTACTGCAAAAGTATGTGATCATTCAGGTTTAAAAGTGATAAAGACATGTCATCACCTAGACACCAAAACTATCATATAGGGGAGCATGCGCGCCTTCGTGTGTGCGTGTGTGTACCTGCGTGTGTGTGTGTGTGTGTGTGTGTGTCTTTGTTGCTCAGTGAAAAATGAAATCTTCTGCTTGAATGAACATGAAGAATGAGTCTTTGTTCCTTTGTTCCTGTAAGTTTGGGGACTGTAACTTAGACAATCGTGTGAATATTTCATGTTTTAGATTTTTAAAACTTATTATATTGTTGTTATTGTTTATTCTTTATTATTAATATATTATCTTAATAGATTATACAGCTAACAGTAATCATAAAGAAAGAAATGAAAAAGTCAAGGAAAGTAACAAATCATTTGTGAAAATACTGTATATTATTATATTATATAAATCAACAAATAGCATAGGAAATTATCTATAAATAAATAAAATGCAATTGATTAAAGAATTTATCATATAGTTCAGAAATTGTGGAAATTAAACATGAAAGCCATATATTAAACATGAAAGTCATGGAAGTCTAGGACTTTCACTTTAGTACTTAGAACTATCTTAGTTGTATAATTTGGTCTTCATTTTACACACACACACACACACACACACACACACACACACACACACACACACACACATATACACACACACAGATCTTTTTAACTAAATCTATTGTTAGTTAGTATTTATCCATCTTAATTCATAAGAACCAACAGGAAGGACATCTGGTGTAAAAAAAACCTGTGCCAAATAAATGTATAAAATGTACATTTAATAACAACTAACATCTCTCAATTGTCCCTGAATGTCCTTGTCCCAATTTCCATGAATGAAATAATATTTATCCAGATTGTAGATGAAGTGAAACTAACACACAGTGCTAATGGTGTAAACATGTAGACTTCTTTTCTGAAGCAGGAAATCTCCAGTTATGACGAGTGAGATAAAAAACAGGAATTATTCATTCTTCAGACTTCAGCTGTGTTCCAAAATCCCTTCTTCCTTTCCTTCATCCATTCATTTCCTGTAGCTGCATGTGCATCCTGTCATACTGTCATTCCCATTTTCCCCTTCTAACCATCCAACACTAGTGTGCGTTTGTGTTTGCATGCGTATACTTGTTTTTTAGCAGGACCAAATACACTAATACACAAATATGCACGCACGCACGCATGCACGCACGCACGCACGCACGCACACACACACACACATACACACACACACACACACACACACACAGAGCCTTTATCCAAATTTTATCATTTTATGTAATTGTACTGTATGTTTTGTACCTGATTATGTTGTTTGTTATGTTGTTTCTTGTCCCTAAGTGTTAGACATCAAAATAAAATTAATTCTTAAAATAATTAACAAATGGTTTTCTTATTATCTTTTTTGTCTAATTAAATGCTCTCTAGAACCTACAGTGTTGCTTGAAAGTTTGTGAACCCTTTAGAAATTCCTATATTTCTACATAAATATGACCCAAAACATCATCAGATGTCAAGTCCTAAAAGTAAACAAAGTAAACACAATCAAACAAATGAGCCAAGAATATAATACTTCTTTATTTAATTATTTTGAAAAAGTCTTTGACTTGCAAAACTATGAGAACCTTTGTTTCAGTATCTGTTGTGATCCCAGGAAAGATTCCGCTAACTTCTGATCAGACCTGCTCAACAGCTTAGACGATTTTTTCCCCATTCCTCAGCACAGGATAGCTTCACTCAGATTTTTGTGTGTGTCCTCACATGAGCTGCTTGCTTCAGGTCCTTCCACAATGTTTCTATTGGATTAAGGTCAGGACTTTGACTTGGCCGTTCTAAAACATTATCTTTGTTCCTCTTTAATTATTTTTTGGAGACAAACCTGAGTGCTTGTGGTCGTTCTCTTGGTGTATGACCCATTTTATCTTGAGATTCAGTTCATGGACAGATGTCATGCCATTTTCATTTAGAGCTCACTGGCATAATTCTGAACTCATTGTTCCATTAATGTTGGCAAACTGTCCTGGCCCTGATGCAGCAATACAGGCCCAAAGCATGACTCCTCCACCACCGTGTTTCACAGAATGTATAAGGTTCTTATGCCAGAATTCAGTATTTTCATTTCTCTAAAAATAAAGCTTCTCATTTTAAACCAAAAAGTTTTATTTTGGTCTCATTCCCCCATAAATTATTTTCCCAATAGTATTCTGGCTTGTCTACATACTGTAGTCTTTAGCAAACCTCATGAGCAGCAATGTTCTTTTTGGAGAGTAGTGACTTTCTCCATGTGACTCTGCCCTGCACACAGAAGTCGGTCAGTGTTCACCTGATGGCAGACTCATAGGACAAAGTAAAAGAGATCTTTAGCTTAGAAGTTCCCCCTGTATTCCTGTCTGACCCAACAGATTATTACATGTCTTGTTTTTGGAGTGATCTTTGTTGGTTCACTACTTCTGGAAATGTACCATTGGTCTTAAATTTCTTCCATTTGTAAAGAGTCTATATGACTATGAGTCTAAACTCTTAGAAGAGTATTTTGTAACCTTTTCCAGCCCGATGATCAACATGAACTATTTTTCTGAAGTCCTTAAAAATACCTCAAACACACGTGTGTGCGCATGTGTGTGTGTTATTCACATGTTATTTTTCCTCCTTGTCCAGTCCAGCTGAGAGTGGGTTGATGGACAAACAGCTGTTACATAAACATTAACGGCCCTGGCTTTAAACAACACCGACACAAGCAAATACTTTTTTAACCTCCTGCACTGAATTCTGGGATGTGATGGGTTACTGCAGGTTGATACACAGAAGGGTTAAAGATCATTAATAGATTGTAAAAAATCTTCAATGTACACTTGGATTATTTTGGTTTTTCAGTAACAAAAGATGACATTATTATTATCATTATTATTATTATTATTATTATTATTATTATTATTAGTAGTAGTAGTAGTAGTAGTAGTAGTAGTAATAGTAGTAGTTGTATATTCAAGAGAGTGAAAAAGGATAGTCAGGTGAGAGAACTACTGTCTTTATAGCTGCTATAATGCAAAATGTGAGTGAGAAAAGAACTAACTCGTTTCACAACATTAAAAGTGTAAAAGAATAAAATATTTAATGTGTTCTTGCATTTTTTAACAAATTGTAAAAACAAATTGTAAAATTGTAAAACCTTGTATTTTACTTACAAAGAATGCTGCTGTACAAGTTTGAAATGTGACACCATTTTAACCACAGAAATAGTTCCTTTAATTGCTTTTCCCACGAGAATTTGCCACGAGTATTTGCAGCTGGGAATAAATTAGCTGCACTCCAAATGTGGTAAAAGGTTTATTATATAGTTATTATATAGTCTTATAAGAAATAAGGTTTATGAATATCTCATTAAGTGGAAAGTGTGTGTGTGTGTGTGTGTGTGTGTTTGCGTCAGTCAGAGACTGCTCAGGAAACACCACAGGAAGAATTCCCATTTTTCTCACTTTTCAGTTGCTCTGAAGGCCAAAAAAAACTCTTATCCTCTTCATGCTTTGGTGAGTAACACACACACACACACAAACCATGTACCAATCATTGCTATTCTTCCATTTATTAATTTGTGTAGGCTCTGTTGGCCAATATCGCTATGTCAACAACTTGTAACAAGTAACACATATATGGCTTCAGTACAGCTCTACATTTGGCTGCTTTCACATGGAGCTATTTTTATAAGATTCTAAGCTTGAAAAGATCTTTGTTTTTTTCTAAAATACACCTGGTCTTGAACCTGATGTGGTAGTTACAGCCACAGCACCATAATATAAACTTAGTGTTTTTTATTGATCCAGGTGTGTGTGTGCATGTGTGTGTCAGGGGAAAAAGAAAAAGCTAAAAAGAAAGAGGTAAAAGAGAAGAGACAGAAAGGGGAGAAACGGATGAACAAGAAGGTGAAGACGAGAGTTTTGAAAAATGTGATTTGGATGTGAAGTATTATCTACTACAAAAGATAATAGAACTGTCTGTGATGTTCAGCTGCAGCTGTACATTTGGACGACAACACACACACACACACACACACACACACACACACACACACACACACACACACACACACACACACACACACACACACACACACACACACACAGGGGTGGGGGCAGTATTGGGGCAAAAATTCCACATAACAAGTAAAAAAAAAAAAGTGATGTATGTAATAGTGTGCACTACAGGGGCGTTCAAGTGGAGGGATTATTAGCTCAGTCACATCACATAAACATCCAAATGAACTGTTATGTAATGACACAATTTCCAGTCATGCTGAGTCTCTCTCTCTCTGTGTGTATGTGTGTGTGTGTGTGTGATGTTTTCACTATTACAGTAAAGTGACCTCGCCTGAGGGCTTTTAGACAGAGCATCTGGTGTATTACAGTCCAGTGCAAATGTTTGCAGATGGAACATTAACAAAATAAACACAGAAATTCAGAGGAGTGAGGCATTTAGCTCAGTTTCCTTCAAGTAACAATTTAGACAAATTTGTATCATATTATAAATTCAAATCTTTGCACCCACCTGTCTCAAAATTGCATAAATATTCTCTTGTCCATCATCAGTTGACTGTAAATGTCTACAGTTTGTCCTTGCTTTTGTCTTTAAACTCATAAATGTATTATAATCATACTCGTTATACACATCATGACACTGTCAAAGTCATTGTCTTTGTTTTTCCAGATACAAATTGCAGCATTCCTTCTAAATGTATGGTATTCGTCTTTCACCACAGAAAGAGAACCTCATGTTCATGACACTTCATGATCAAAGAGACTCACTAATGTGAAGCTTGTCTTCAAATGGTAGACTTGTGGATGAGTGAATTTTGAATGTTTCACAACATTAAATTAAAAAAAACTAAAATAAGTAAAATAACTTTCTAACTTACTCCGTCCAGGGTGTATCCTGCCTTGATGCCCGATGACGCCTGAGATAGGCACAGGCTCCCCGTGACCCGAGGTAGTTCGGATAAGCGGTAGAAGATGAATGAATGAATGAACTTTCTAACTTAAAAATTCACAGGGTTCTTTTAATCAATTGTGTGATCTGAGACAAAATGAAAAACGGTTGGAAAAGAATCTGAAGAAACAAGTTTGGTGTCCATGTACTTTTGAGTAATTGAAATTCCACTGCTTCTCTTTTTCTACCCATCCCAGGGCATTCAGATATTGTACCAGCTCCAGTTGGTTCCTCTCAAGGTTTCTTCCTTTACCATCCAATGGGGTTTTTCCAGTCACCTCAGACTTGCTCATTGGGGATAATCACAAACACATTTAAATATATCTAATATTAATCTTGAATTTTTGTATTATATAAATCTTTACATTAAACATGTATTATATTCATGTTCTGCTTTAAGACAATGTTCACTGTTAAAAGTGCTATACAAATAAATTTGAATTTGTGTGGTTAGGTGCAGTCTACTTGACTACTTCATTCAACCGGACGAGGCAAAACACGGACCACTGCATACCTTTGTAAAAACAATACAAGATTGTCACTCAGGAACAATTCCAGCACAATATCTCACTTTCTGATATCTCACTTTCTATTAGCAATCAACCAATATTAGCTGAGGTAGTTTACTTGCGGTTATGCCAGCCAGATTCTCTTTCTGAAAGCAAGGTAAATCTAGCCGCACCTATATCGCGAGATCATACACAATTGCACCACATCTTACTACAAATCAATCATAAAGTGGGACTTTAAAATGCACCATTACAAAGTGATCAGAGTTGGTTGAACTTTCTATCTTATAATCGATTTTTGAAAATGACAGAAAAACAAATTTTACTTAGTACGTTTTATTGCCTCTTTAATCCTTATGTACACCATTTTAATAAATATACAGTGAATTGTTGTGTATTATTAAGTTAATGTTCTGTGCACAACGGTTTATCTTTCATCGCTATTATTGATTAGTATCTAAAAGCCGCACCCCTACAATATACGTGTGGCTAAAATAACCTTGCTTTCAGAAAGAGCAACTGCAGTAGTATTACATAATACTTGCTGGTGCAGATGGGCAGGTGGCACACACCTTGCTCTGACAAAAAACGGGTTCTTACTAATTAAATAACTGTTTCTGTTTGTAAATGTCTGTTTCTGTTTCTTGTTTTCCTGCATTACTCTTTTCTGTATAAAAGAAAAAAGTAATGGTAAAATGTTTTTTTTTTAAATTTCAAGTCAAATAAACATCTGTTTTTATTTTTTTATTTTATTTTCTAAACCATAACTTCAATTAGCAAAAAGTACCTCGGACCATTACAGTAAACTTATCTAATTTTCACAGATATAATCATATCACAATGTCCAGCAAAAATATATTGATACACCATATAGTCAGTTTTAACACAAGCACAATGAAGGTTCAATAAAAACATTTGAATAAAGATAATGTCTGAACAATGGATCTGTCTTAAATAATGAGAATTTTGATTATTGTTTAAAATGTTGGCTTAATGTATAGTTGAAGCGCTGAAAGTCATTTCACTGTTAAATTTCTAACAAATAATTTACTACTACTACATTAATAAAACAGGAACAAACCCGGAACTAATTCACTAAACTACTAGAGTCATTCAAATCTGAATTTAATGTTAAAACACTGCTGCAATGAAGAATAAACTAAAGATTTAATTGAAATGTTTTCAATTTTAAAAAGAGTTCAAACGTCCACAGATGTTTGTGGACATTTAAATTTTGACCAAGATGAACAGCACAATGTGATCTAAAAGGAAAACATTACATACTGTAGAAGCTAAACTCTTATGTCAGAAAAAGTACAAAAAACCATTAAAGATAAAATAAAATAAAAAATCAACTGTGAGGCAAACAAAACAAACAAACAAACAAAAACATTAAGATAAAAAAAAAAGTACAGCATAAGATTCTAAATGAACCTTTTATTACATGACGAGTGATGAGGTGACGTGAAGCTCTGTAGTGTGAGGAGTGAGCACAGTGAAGGTGAGGGGGCGGATACTATGGCCCTGATAATAAAGGTGTTATTGTGGTGTTGGGTTACACAGGGGCTCAGTCAGCCTGAAACAGCACGCAGTCCACAAACACAATCTTTGTTCCTCCTGCATTCATTCATCTTGGCCTACTAAGAAGGAGGTGTGATGTTACAGGAAGCTGCAGGTCCGTCAGCAGAACTTCTCTTCACTTCCTGTTAGATTGTGCACCTGAAGAAGAGGACAGAGTGGACAATAGCAATATTGGAATAGGAATATAACTCATGCTATTGTCCACTCTTTCCTCGTCTTCAGGACAGAGTGGACAGGAAGCTGCAGGTCCGTCAGCAGAACCTCTCTTCACTTCCTGTTAGATTGCGCACCTGAAGACGAGGACAGAGTGGACAATAGCAATATTGGAATAGGAATATAACTCATGCTATTCAGGGCAATGGTTAACTTTGAGCTGATGTGATATGTTACAAGACCGGAAGAAAGGCACAAATTCCTGCATCAGTACTGGTATATGCTGCTTTACTTGGCACACTCACAAAAATTTCACACACACAACACGCATTCCAGTAAGACATAAAGTGAAAGAGCAGGAAACAAAGCTGTGCTCTTTAACTGATTTCATTGAAACTGATTTTCTTTCCACTAAAGCACATGATGAAAGCACTTTTTCATTGTAACTCTGAACAATGTTTTAAACTCATGGTATCTTAAGTATGTAACCTAGTGAGCCAGCATTAGTGTATCCAATGTTAGAGATTTAAGCACTTAGCGCTCTGGATAAGGGAGTCTGCCAAATGCTGTAAATGTAAATGTAAATGTAAATTTCTCATTTCTGATCTATATTCTGTAACATACACATACTGAGCAAGATATAAGGAACACTATACGAATACTGGGTAGGGTCTTCTTCTGCTCTCAAAAACAGCCTCAATTCTTTTAATTCTTCTTTGTAGCATAGGAATATATTGGAAACAATAATTTAAGATTCATCAAACAATTCCAGCAGGTTTTTCAGATGAAATTTTATCCACTGACACAGCTCCACCTCTTCAGTGTTTAAATACAGATAATAAAAGTAATTAAGTTCATTTGATAGTAGCATGGATCAGGAAGTGAAACTGTATTTTTACATGAAATGAAACTCCAACCTGAATTGTGAAACCCAACACTGTTAACATCAAGAACAATAGCTGTAAAACAAAAATTGCTGCCAGGAATGCAAATGCTTATCCCAAGAAGAACATGCACTCATGAGCAATGCTGATCATCCAGTCTGATATATAAATTAACAGCATGTGTGTAATTTTATTTTATTACTTGTTTTATTTCATTTTGTACAATAAAAGCATGATGTGTGTTTGTGTAATGGTGTGATGTGTGTGTTGTCTCACTGTGTGATGTGTGTAGTGTTCACTTATGTTGTGATGTGTGTTGTCTCATAGTGTGATGTGTGTTGTCTCACTGTGTGATGTATGTGATGTCTCACTGTATGATGTGCGTGTAGTCTCATTGTATGATGTGTGTGCAGTGTTCACTCCCGGTGTGATGTGTGCTGTCTCACTGTATGGTGTGTGTGTCGTCTCACTGTGTGATGTATGTGATGTCTCACTGTATGATGTATGTGATATCTCACTGTATGATGTGTGTGTAGTGTTCACTCCCGGTGTGATGTGTGTTGTCTCACTGTATGGTGTGTGTTGTCTCACTGTGTGATGTGTGTGTAGTATTTACTCATGGTGTGATGTGTGTTGTAACACAGTGTGATGTGTGTTTAGTGTTCACTTACCGTGTGATGTGTGTGATGTCTCACTGTGTGATGTGTGTGTAGTGTTCACTCACGGTGTGTTGTGTGTTATCTCACGGTGTGATGTGTGTGTAGTGTTTACTCACTGCGTGATGTGTGCATTGTCTCACTGTATGATGTTTGTGATGTCTCACTGTGTGATGTGTGTGTAGTGTTCACTCATGGTGTGTTGTGTGTTATCTCACTGTGTGATGTGTGTGTAGTGTTTACTCACTGCGTGATGTGTGCATTGTCTCACTGTATGATGTTTGTGATGTCTCACTGTGTGATGTGTGTGTAGTGTTCACTCATGGTGTGTTGTGTGTTATCTCACTGTGTGATGTGTGTGTAGTGTTTACTCACTGCGTGATGTGTGCATTGTCTCACTGTATGATGTTTGTGATGTCTCACTGTGTGATGTGTGTGTAGTGTTCACTCATGGTGTGTTGTGTGTTATCTCACTGTGTGATGTGTGTGTAGTGTTTACTCACTGCGTGATGTGTGCGTTGTCTCACTGTATGATGTGTGTGTAGAGCTGTTTGGTTTGATGACGCTCTGTTGTGGTTCACTGTGGGAGAAATGTGGGCCGAGCGGGCGGAGTTTCGACAGGGCCCCGCCCCCCATGTCAGCGCCAGTTGAGCGCGGGGTTGTTGGCCGGCCAGTTAAGCTGCTGGTGACATCACTGTGGGAGGAGTCAGAGAGAAATGAGTTCAAGTTATAGTCATATTATTAGAATAAATTATATGTTTATATATATAAAATTATCTGTAGGAAAATTATAGTCAATACAATCATACTTAGTTTGCTTGTTGTGCATTCAGTCATATGTATTATTATTTCCTTCCTTCTTATCTATCTATCTATCTATCTATCTATCTATCTATCTATCGATCATCACATTATGAATCAACATTTTTATATGGCTGTCAAGAGCTATTTTCTAAAGAAACCTAGTTTGCATAATATTTAAATGTTTATAACCACAGTGCTCCACATTTGTCACGTAACATAAAGCTATACCTAATGTAATCTATGTTTTTCAAATTTATTTTATAATTTTATAACTAATGTGTCAATCGATGTAAGGAAAGATTTGAATAATATATCACTGTAATGACAATGATTTTTCCACAGATGTTTATACTATGTATTATTCTGTAATTAAACACAAAAATAAAGCTTCTTGCTTAACTCTTATTAGAGTCTACACAACCTACACCTCTTCATACTGGATGCTGCTGATGTCACTACTTGTAGAAATACAATCACCTCAGTAATTAAAATGGTCTATGTGTATATAAAGGGTTGTACAGTAACTTAAGGTACTCTGCGGGTTTACCCCAACTCCTTGTAGTTTTATTAAGGTGTAGATGCTAGAATGCTTTATATATACGCTATATTATTCGTGAATGAACTTAACTGACATCCATTTTCTGGAACAGAAAGTTTTGCATAAATTTGTTCAATTAAAAATATATTTTTATGTAACGAGGATGCTGCATTAGTCCGACGATTTTAAAAAGAGCAAATAAAGCTTTTATTTACAGAACTTGCTAATCTTATTCTCTCTGATGATGTGGTATGAGTAGAATAATTTGGATTTGTTGCTCCTTGCTCAGATACATCATGGTCTATTATAATATAAATAGTTAGGTATAACTGGTACTTTATTCATTCTAAGATTGCTACACTTTTGTCCTTTAATATGATGGATGTTTACTGTGATGACTATGGAAATCTTTATGAGAGATGAGTCTTTATTTTTGTGGTGGTTTCAGGAGAATTTCTCCATGGTTTCATATTAAAGAACAACAGAGAAGAGATCTTGATATTACTACACTGTTTTGTCTCGTTATTATAACTTACAGAAATTAGATGTTAATAGAGAGATTAATAGAGACGTAGCACTCTATTCTGCGAACAAGCATTATGTGCGGAAATGAATAATAATGTGTGCTTGTAAACCTTTCTACATTTCATCTACAACAGATAAGTGGCAGCTTTACTGGAGTTTACCGTAAAACCCTGTATATACACACACCAGTCTGAGGCACCACAAAATAATCACAATGAATTAATACATGGCCAAACTTCTTTATGTTGTTCTGTCACATTAAAAACCTGTGGCTATGCATTATTTTACTAAGAAGTGACCAGTGGAGCTTTGCAGCTGGGCTTACACACATATACACACAAACACAGAACCCAAGAATCAGATTAATCAAACACATTACATAACAGGTCATTTGTACACGTGTGACAACCCCCAATAGCCCTACTATAGTGCACTGTACTTAGTTGTGTCCTCAGAACATTGTATTTACACCTCTCAATCTGTCTGTATAAAGCTCAAGGGTTAAAGACATGGAGACAGAGCAAGCAGGTCGAGCCAAGAACAATAGGCTCTTTGTTCTCAAGGCTTTTTGAAAGGCAAGTCACAGACACACTGGATAAAGTGCTGAGTCAATCTCCCACATATTGTGTGTGTGTGTGTGTGTGTATATGTGTGTGTGTGTGTTTGCACACAGCTTTCCTCTCTCATAGAGTGAAACTGAGCATGAAGCTAATTTGTTGTCATGGTAGCACTGACCCAAGCATGAGGTTGTCAATGAGACAAACAAAAAAAAAAGGAGTCATGCATCTGTGGATGGGACACAAATATTTATCCACACTACAATGTGCTAGGTTTAGACCTTTTTAGTAGTGGCGTGTAATTTTAAAGCTTTACTTTAAATGTTACCTCATATATTAATAGAAGGTTACTATATCCACATTTCCAGGTGAAAGATATGCATTAAGGGTACAGCAGATAAGGATACAACAACAACAACAACAACAACAAGAACACATGACATACCTTTTTCTTTTTTGCCACAAACAAAGTAAACAGGAACATCAATGTTAACCCTGTCTGAAAAATGACTGGCCAAGGGCGACCATGTGTTTGAAGTAATTTGGCCATAATGAATTTTCATATTAGTGCACAGATACTGAATTTCCAAAAAACAGTTATTTCACCATAAATCTGCTCCCTGTGTAGGAACCAGTTGAATTTTGTTCTCTACATGCTGTCTAAGCTTTGTGCAATCCATACAATTTTATTCATTAATAAGGGTCGCACCCTTCTGAGTATTTTGCCAAGGGAAATCCTTGCACTAAAGCACCACCAGTACACCTGTTAGACCTATCTGACCTGGGCAAGGCAGGGGCACAAGTTTCCCTTCTGTAGGCCGTACTGCTTAGTCTGCTCTATTTATATCAATGAAGGATGAGGAAGTGGAGAAGAAAAAAAAATCCTAACAAACACTACTGGACCAAAATGATCAACTAATGATCATCATTATCGATATATAATTAGATTGAGATCAAAAAAGCATTAAAGTATGTGTCACCTGTGTGGTTGAGTGGTCACTTCCGATCCTAATGATTCCTGAGATGAGTGCCAGACGGAATCTGGAAATAAGAAAAAAAAATCACAGCTAAATGATGAGTGAGAAGAAGAAGAGGAGAACGGAGAGGGAGGAGGATAAGAAGAAGAGAAAGGAAAGGAAGGAGGATAAGAAGGAGAATAAGAAGACGACGAAGAAGAAGATGAAGAAGAAGAGAAAGGAGAGGGGGGAGGAGAAGAAGAAGAAGAAGAAGAAGAAGAAGAGAAAGGAGAGGGAGGAGGAGAAAAAGGAGAAGAAGATGAAAAAGAAGAAGAGAAAGGAGACAGAGGAGGAGGAGAAGAAGAAGAAGAAGAAGAAGAAGACAAAGACATAGGCTAACCCTTAAAATAACTCTAAAGAATGGTTGAACACTAGGAGTGGAAAATACTAAAGTAGTTGTTAGAGACAGATTATACCCAAGTTTAGCATCTGCAGAGAACAGCAAACATTGTGGATTGGATATCAGGAAAAAACGAACATGAGAACTCAATGTTACTACATTCAACAATACAAAGACATTTGATGCAGCTGTGAGTTTCCAACTTCCAGGCAGCAATACGAGAAAGGCCCATATCATACATAAGGGTGTGATCAGGTCCCCACATTATTTTGGCCAATTAGTGTACAAAGAAAAATGATTGTATGTTTTGTTAAAAGTGATTTCATTATTTAGATTTACTTAATTTCTTAATTTATTGACATTACCTTAATTTCTTCAGTTAAAAATGTTTACTTTCGACTAAGTTTAGAACATACATAAATACTTTCACTTGCGTACACATCTGGCTGAACAATTTCACACACACACACCCTCAAAGACACACACATGCACACACTCACACACTCTCAAAGACACGCACTCACACACACACACTAACTCTCTCACTCACACACACACACACACACACACACACACACACACACACACACACACACACACACACACACACACACACACACACACACACACACACACTCAGTCTCACCCACTCACACACTCACACGTGAATAAGTTCAGTTCAGGTCACCCAAGAACACATCACAGTGGTTAGCCCACAAAGCCCATCTGGACAGGAAACTGAAAGCAAGAGGAAATGAAGAAAAAAAAAAAAAGACCTCATCTCATCTCACCAGATAACACACATGCACACACACACGTGCGCATTTCTGGAATTTGATTAGTCAGAAGGAACAACATGAAAAACAATTTATGTTTATGTTTATATTAATGCACTTGTAATTGGTAATAAATTATTGTTTTTATAGTCAGGAAAGGTTTTTCTGTGAATGTGTTTATTTAACGTCTATTGAATGTGTCTCCAGTGTCAACACTTTGTAATAGTCAGAGGAAGTGGCTAACTAAATCTTCTGGACAGAGCAGAATATGCTTTGTGATTTCTTAGTAACATAACACTTTTTTTTTTTTGTCTTTTTAACTTTCACAGAAAGAAGATGGGGAGTGACATCTCTTTTTTGTTTACAGCTGCTAAAATGTAAGTAAAAACAGGAACCTTGTTTCTATGATGAACCACAATATTTAATATAAATATAAATGGATAAAAAAATTAGGATCATTGTTTATTTAATAACTTTACTTATTAAATGCTGCAAATAAAGTGGAGAGCAATACAAGCAGTAGATTAAAACCATAATACTTTGCAAACACATTTTAAACATGGAACTACACTGAGCCATACCCAACACAAGCAAACGCACACAATGTATGTTTAAGAGGACACACAACAGTAAACAGAGTGACACCACTGACCAAACATAAATCTAAATGATTCAAATATTTGACCAACAGCAGCGCTGTGATGTAACTTATTATATATATAATATATGTGTGTGTGTGTGTGTGTGTGTGTGTGTGTGTGTTTGTGTGTACCTAGTGTACGACGGATGGAGTCGCTGGTACTAGGGCGAGAGTTGAAGTAGTTGGAGTCAAGTCTGTCAGGGGCAGCCCTGAAAACAAACACACGCACATGGATTAGACAGACAGACAGACACGCACACGGATCAGACAGACAGACACACACGGATCAGACAGACAGACACACACACAGATCAGACAGACAGACAGACACACACACGGATCAGACAGACAGACACACACACGGATCAGACAGACAGACATACATACATACATGTATATGATTGTACTAAATTAATAAATCTAACATATAAAAATAAACTATAATGAAATAGAGAAAGTGAGACACATACAGAGACAGACATACTATATGTGATGGATAGTGAGAAAGACAATGTGTGTGTGTTTAGCATGTCTGTATGTGTGGGTGTGTGTTTTTAATCAGTTAAGATGGGTCTGTCTGCAGGTAGATGCTGAAATACTATGTTAATATCATACACCAACACATAGTATCTTTTTATTTATTTTTCTATCACAACATCCAAAGACAACAACTCAAGTAAGTGTGTGTGTGTGCGTGTGTGTGTGAGATCGGGTCTTACACAGAGTTTCTGTGTGAGTTGGTTGTATCGGGGCTCATGAGAAGCTCATCTGTGCTCTGAGAGGCACGCACACTCCATCTCTTCACCGTTGCCATGTTGGTCATAATCTCAGTAAAATACACAAAATATACTCTTAAATTCCTGCACGCACGCATACGCACAAACACATACGCACACAGACACACACGCACACAGACACACACGCACACAGACACATGCACACACAAGCACACACGCACACCCCAGACAAACAGCGTGGCACTAATTGTTTTACATTTGTTTTACGATTGCTCACTCCCTAAAACGCATTAAAGCAAGTAGTGCTTGCATTGTTGTCACTGCCAGCAGTTTTGACCCTTACTTTATATCTGTGAGAAATTCAGATTTCTACATATCATTATCAGTAAAACTGAAATATCAGTTAAAGTCAGTGAGATGTGGAAAAGCTGGTTATACATTATGAATATCTAATACAATATGAATGCAAAATAGAAGTATGAGAATGAGTGTTTCTGTCTGATATTTCTTTCTCTAGTTAATGAAGTTAATATGAATTTTGTGGGTTTCACTATATATTCATTACATTTGTGTGTGGAACTGTGTGGAAAAGTGCAGTAAATCATTGCAATTTATATCAAATCAAGGTTTAGGGGAGTTATTCTTACAACTGTTTTTCTTAAATGATGTTGACTAAAGGTCTCGTGGAAATGCTCGTCTGAACATTTATGAATGTATTCATTCTTCTTCTTGTGAATATAGAAAATAAAACCAGCTTTCCTGTAGTAATAATACTTTTATGAAGACCTTTAACAAATATAACTAATTTTTCCTTACAATGACAAACTCCCACAAATGTATTCCCTACGCTTCAGTCCTATTAATTTACAGACACACATTCTCATGTCTGAAGTGCCACGTTCTGACAATACATTTGGCAAACTTCCAAAGTAATAAACAAATTATAGGACATACTCCCAGATACTCTGTAGTCAGTAAG